>NW_028234438.1:130599-135599 GCF_977035675.1 Penaeus japonicus | reverse complement strand
AGAAACAGAGAGACAGAGAGAGATAGGAAGATAAAGAGAGAGAGAAAGAAAGAGAGACAGAGAGAGAAAGAGAAACAGAGAGAGAGAGAGAGAGAGAAAGAGAGAGAGAGAGAGATAGGAAGATAAAGAGAGAGAGAAAGGGAGAGAAAGAAACAGAGAAATAGAAAGAGAGAGATTCCCGATTCAAAATATCTACATTTGTATGGTAGGTCTACACAGAGACTGAAAAACGCAAATCCACAAAAACAAAAAAACAAATAGATTACTACATTGATGACATCATACACAGAAAAAAAAATACAAGATGAATACAATAAAGAGAGACATACACAAGTATATGACTATTAATAGAATGACATACATCTTAAGAGAGACAAGGAATAAATAAATGAATTTAAGAATCCCTTTACAGATAAGCAGATGCTTTTGAATATAGATAAAAGGAAAGATAGATGAATATACAGATAGACACAGATGAGGCTGAATTTACAGGATATATTATAGATAGAGAAACATATAGATAAACAGACAGAGACAAACAAAGGTGAAAAATAGATAGAATGATAGCTAAATAAATAGAACAGGAATAGATGAAGAGATAGATGAATTCACAAATTTAAAAATATAGATAAAATGACAGATAAACAAATAAACAGAAACAGATGAATCCACACGTTAAAACTCATAAAGAATGAAAAAACAAATAAACAGACAGACAGACAGACACGAATCCACAGATCTAAAAAAAAATAATAATAAAAAAAATAAAAAAATAATAAAAAAAAGGAAAAAAAAATTAACAAAGACAGAGACAAATCTACGCGTTCAAGAAGCCAAATGAGAGATAAGAGACCGTGAACTTAGCTGCTGGAAGAACCAAAATGGCGGAACAGACTGGAAACGCCTCCAGTAGCCGGCCAAGGGAACTCTCGGATGGCTTACCTGGAAAGGAAAAAGAAACCGTTTGGTGATGCTTAGAGTTCTAGATGATTCTGTTTTTTTTAGCGTTTTTTTATTTTTTATTATTTTTTTTTTTTTCTTCTTTTTCTCTTTTCTTTCTGCTTCCCCTTTTTCTCGATTTCTCTCGAGTGGGGACTTGTTTTTCTGTTTGTCTTGTTTGTCTTGTTTGTCTGTTTGTCTCTGTTTGTATCTGTTTGACTTGTGGATTGTTGTTTATCTGTATATATATCTGTCTTTCTGTTTGTCGGTTTTTATCTATTGTATCTATAGTTTGTTTGTTAATCTATCTATTAATCTATCTGTATATATGTGCATTGACCAATCGATCTGAAGACATTCCTACATATCTGTATCTGTTTGTTAAATATATCTGCATGTATGTCTGTATGTATGTATGTATGTCTATATGCCAATCCAACCAATTTTTAAAGATAAAAAAAGGTTGATAAAAAAAAAAAAAAAAAAAAAAAGAAAAAAGGAAAGATCAAGAAAAAAGAGAGAAAGAAAAAGAAAGAAAGAAAGAAAAGAAAAAAAGAAAGAAAGAAAAAGAAAGAAAGAAAAAGAGAAAGAAAGAAAAGAAAAAAAGAAGGAAAAAGAAAGAAAAAAGAAATGAAGAAAAATAGAAAGAGAGACAGAAAAAGAATGAAAAGCAAAAAAAGAAAGAAAGAAAAAAGAAACGAAAAAGACAAAATAAAAGAAAAGAAAAAAAGGGTAACGAAAAGACAAAAAAAAAAAAAAAAAAAAAAAAAAAAAAAAAAAAAAAAAAAATATATATATATATATATATATATATATATATATTATATATATATATATATATATATATAAGTAATAAAAGGAATAAGTAAGAGAAAACCCAGAGAGAAACCGGTGTTGCAACCATTTCAACGGTGATTCAACATATATACAGGAGGGTACAGAACATAACTGGAAATTCGAGATGAAAATTTGAAGAAAAAGAGAAGAGAGAGAGAGAGAAAAAAAGAAAGATCAGTAAGATTTTTCTTTCAGGAACGACTGAAGATTCAAAAGGATATTTTTGAAAAAAGGTTGAAAAGTGTAATGATTTTTTTTTTTTTTTTTTTTTTTTGAAATGCGAAAAATGAACCTTCAGAAAGACGCTAAAGATGCTAAAGACTATGAAAAAGAGCGATAAGACCAAAGATAATAGCATTTCAAAGACCACATTGCCAAAAGACAGTAAGAAACTTTAAAGACTGGAAAACTGTAGAGAATGAAGCATCTCGTAGTTTATAAGTTTATGAAATGTGAATTTTGTGAATTACACAGTTCGTAGTTTATGAAATCTGAATTTTGTGAATTACACAGTTCGTAGTTTATGAAATCTGAATTTTGTGAATTACACAATTCGTAGTTTATGAAATCTGAATTTTGTGAATTACACAGTTCGTAGTTTATGAAATCTGAATTTTGTGAATTATACAGTTCGTAGTTTATGAAATCTGAATTTTGTGAATTACACAGTTCGTAGTTTATGAAATCTGAATTTTGTGAATTACACAGTTCGTAGTTTATGAAATCTGAATTTTGTGAATTACACAGTTCGTAGTTTATGAAATCTGAATTTTGTGAATTACACAATTCGTAGTTTATGAAATCTGAATTTTGTGAATTACACAATTCGAAGTTTATGAAATCTGAATTTTGTGAATTACACAGTTCGTAGTTTATGAAATCTGAATTTTGTGAATTACACAATTCGAAGTTTATGAAATCTGAATTTTGTGAATTACACAGTTCGAAGTTTATGAAATCTGAATTTTGTGAATTACACAGTTCGTAGTTTATGAAATCTGAATTTTGTGAATTACACAGTTCGTAGTTTATGAAATCTGAATTTTGTGAATTACACAGTTCGTAGTTTATGAAATCTGAATTTTGTGAATTACACAGTTCGTAGTTTATGAAATCTGAATTTTGTGAATTACACAGTTCGTAGTTTATGAAATCTGAATTTTGTGAATTACACAGTTCGTAGTTTATGAAATCTAAATTTTGTGAATTACACAGTTCGTAGTTTATGAAATCTGAATTTTGTGAATTACACAGTTCGTAGTTTATGAAATCTAAATTTTGTGAATTACACAGTTCGTAGTTTATGAAATCTAAATTTTGTGAATTACACAGTTCGTAGTTTATGAAATCTAAATTTTGTGAATTACACAGTTCGTAGTTCATGAAATCTTAATTTTGTGAATTACACAGTTCGTAGTTTATGAAATCTAAATTTTGTGAATTACACAGTTCGTAGTTTATGAAATCTAAATTTTGTGAATTACACAGTTCGTAGTTCATGAAATCTGAATTTTGTGAATTACACAGTTCGTAGTTTATGAAATCTAAATTTTGTGAATTACACAGTTCGTAGTTTATGAAATCTAAATTTTGTGAATTACACAGTTCGTAGTTCATGAAATCTGAATTTTGTGAATTACACAGTTCGTAGTTTATGAAATCTAAATTTTGTGAATTACACAGTTCGTAGTTTATGAAATCTAAATTTTGTGAATTACACAGTTCGTAGTTTATGAAATCTAAATTTTGTGAATTACACAGTTCGTAGTTCATGAAATCTGAATTTTGTGAATTACACAGTTCGTAGTTTATGAAATCTAAATTTTGTGAATTACACAGTTCGTAGTTCATGAAATCTGAATTTTGTGAATTACACAGTTCGTAGTTTATGAAATCTGAATTTTGTGAATTACACAGTTCGTAGTTTATGAAATCTAAATTTTGTGAATTACACAGTTCGTAGTTCATGAAATCTGAATTTTGTGAATTACACAGTTCGTAGTTTATGAAATCTGAATTTTGTGAATTACACAGTTCGTAGTTTATGAAATCTAAATTTTGTGAATTACACAGTTCGTAGTTCATGAAATCTGAATTTTGTGAATTACACAGTTCGTAGTTTGTGAAATCTGAAGTTTGTGAATTACACAATTCGTAGTTTGTGAAATCTAAAATTTGTGAATGGCACACTTCTTAGTTTATGAAGTTTCTTAAATCTCTGCTGTTTGTGAAATTCGTACACCGCGTTCCAGTCTTTCTCTAAACCTTCCTAATCTCAGTCTTCATTCCTTCCTCTTATTCAGGCTATGAGGAAAGACCTATAATGCAAAGGGAATTACTGCAGAACGAATGATATTAGAAAGATACGAAATGAAAATGAAGAAAACTGAAAGAAAACATGAAACGTGGTGTACAAAACGTATCATACACAAACTTCAGACTCTTCACAAATCTCAACATTCCCTAAACTTCAGAGAAATTGCAAACTCCAAATACTTCAGAGACATCAGACTCCCAAGGACTTCAGAGACACTATAGATTCCCAAGACTTCAGACATAGCATAGACATCATGCACTCCTCACCCCCTTAAGTCTCTAAGGTCTTCAGAGACACTGTTGAATCCCAAGACTTATTAGACATCACATAGACATCTTCACAGACTTCATAGACATCACAGACATCCTCACAGACTTTAAAGACATCAAAGAGACATCTTCACAGATTTCAAAGGCATCAAATAGACATCTTCACAGACTTCAAAGACATCAAAGAGACATCTTCACAGACTTCAAAGGCATTAAATAGACATCTTCACAGACTTCAAAGGCATTAAATAGACATCCTCACAGACTTCAAAGACATCAAAGAGACATCTTCACAGACTTCCTAGCCATCAAAGACATCCTCACAGACTTCCTAGCCATTACAGACATCTTCACAGACTTCCTAGACACCACATAGACATCTAAACAGACTCTATGACCTCCGAAGACTTAAGAAAGAGAATAAAACTAAGACTCTTGTGACTCTCTCGAAAACCTCGGACTACGTGTCAGAATTCCGTCAGCGAGATCAGCTGACTGAGATCCGATCAGCTGACTCATCGCCGGCTCGTCAGCATGGGCGTCAGGAGCCGATTTTGAGCAGGAGGGGTGTGGCCAGGGAGGTAGTGGTAGAGGGAAAGGGGAGGGGAGGGAGGGGGGAAAGAGGGAGAGGGGGGAAG
>NW_028234438.1:120599-123099 GCF_977035675.1 Penaeus japonicus | reverse complement strand
ACAACCACCATCATCACCACCAATATCATCACCACTGCCATCACCAACATCACATCACCACAACCATCACCACCAATATCATCACCACAACCATCACCACCAATATCCTTACCACAACCATCACCACCGTCATCACCAATATCCTCACCACAACCATCACCACCACCACCGTCATCACCACAACCATCACCACCACTGTCACTACAACCGTCATTATTACAACCATCACCCCCGTCATCACCACCACAACCATCCCACCACCACCGTCATCACAACCACCGTCATCACAACTACCATCATCACCACAACCATCCCACCACCACCGTCATCACAACCACCATCACCACCACCGTCATCACTACAACCATCCCACCACCACCGTCATCACCACAACCACCGTCATCACAACCATCACCACCAATATCCTCACCACAACCATCACACCACCACCGTCATCACCACAACACCACCATCACCACAACCATCATACCACCACCTTCATCACCACCACCGTCATCACCACAACCATCACACCACCACCGTCATCACCACAACCACCACCACCACCATCACCGTCATCACAACCATCACCACCACAACCATCCCACCAACACCGTCATCACAACCACCATCACCACCACCGTCATCACCACAACCACCATCACCACAACCATCACACCACCACCGGCATCACCACAACCGCCATCACCGCATCACCACCATTCCCCTCCCTCGAAACCCGGGTATCTTTCCGTCCTGGGTACGTAAGTCCTTAAGAACAATAGCGCGAAATCATCATTATCATCACATCAACAAGCAACCAGAATGGAGCAAGAAGAGAGAGAGAAAAAAAAAGAGGAGAGAGAAGAAGAAGAGGAAAAAAAACGAGATGTGAAAAGCGCAGAAAAATGAAGAACTACTTTATAGAGACCGCGAGTACAAAGAAGTACTTTAGGGTGAGGGGGGATATCATGGACTATTTTATAATCAAGTTTGTTTTCTTTTTCTTCTTTTCTTTCTTTCCTTCTCTCTTAAAGGAAAACATATATCAAGAGAAGTGGGAATGAAACGAGAACGTCTTGAAGAGCCAGGATGTGCGTACCTGAGGACGATATTTGTTGAAAACTCGCACGATATTCGACAACACGTGGGAATCTGTCAGTCAAAACTTGAGGTTCTTAGAACTGCCACAGGCGAAGGCGGGAGCTGCCACATGTCGCCATCTGCTTTAATTTCTGTTGCTTGGACCATGACTGTCGAAATTTTCGCTTTATTCACACTCTATCTCCTCGTCGATAGCGAAATGCCCCGAGAGAGAGAGATAGAGAGAGAGAGATGTATATTTGGAGGGAAGGATATGAAAAGAAGAAAAAGAAAATACACGAACCGTCCTTCGAATCTGGTTGGTTTTTTGTCTATAAGGTAAAAAGGAGTCTCAGGGAAAGGAAGAATGAATGCGACAGGGAAGAGGAGAAAGATCAGATTGAGAGAGAGCGTGCGCGATAGTATATGTCTCAAAAAATATAGGACGATTAACGAAAAAAAAAAAAGTAAAGAAGAAAAAAAAAAGAAAGATCGCAGACCCACGGACACCGGACAAGGAGGACAGAAAAGGAGGTATGGTACTGCATTTTCCATTGCACAATTACGAAAGAGACATTTTTGATGCCTGTCTTCACGCACGAAGCCTTGGCGGGCGGGGGGGGTAAAAAACGATCGGGTCTCCTCTGGAAGGAAGGAGAAGAAGAGGAGGAGGAGGAGGAGGAGGAGTGAGGGAGTGGAGTTAATGGAGAAGGAGGGATGGCGCAAGCGTCAAAACGCCACTCTCACGCTGCTCACTAGCTAGCTTCAAAGCTCAGAAGCTCACGCTTCTGCTCACTCTCACGGGGCTCACGCCCTCCTTCACACAGATAATGGCTACCTCCGGACCTATCCGGACTATCGCCCCAGCAGGAAATCCTTCTTTATGAACACCGGGCACTTGAGACATTGTTTCCCCCAACAGGAGGTGATCTGTGCGAATGTGGCCGCGCAGGAGACAGTTCACAGGGAGTATGGGCGCTGTTATGTGGCGCTGATGAGGTTTGGCTGTTGTTTTAAGACACCGGTGCATGCGTAATGTTTTGAGGATGTTTTGGGGGTCCTTAGGTCGTCTTTATGTTTGTAGGGAGGGTGTGGTGATATGTGGTGACACTGATGGGGTGTGCTGATGGTGTCTCGTATTAATGCTATTCCCTAATATTAAATAGCTATGCTGTTCTTTTCCTTGTGTATGGGGGGGAGGGGGACGGGGGGGGGGAGGTGTCCTGGTGGTGATGTATGGTGCTCTGATGTGATGTTCTTGCAGTGTTCAATTAATATTATTCTAATATGATTGCAAGAATGTATACGAATGTGAATATATTATTCTCACACTGTACTAGAGAGATATGTAGTAATGTATGGTACCACTGAATCGATGCACCATACCTACCACAATATCAACAAGAATTACATTGTC
>NW_028234438.1:94613-110499 GCF_977035675.1 Penaeus japonicus | reverse complement strand
AAAGATAGAGAAAGAAAGAGAGAAAGAAAGAGAGAGAGAGAGAGAGAGAGAGAGAGTGTGAGTGAGAGAGAGAGAGAGAGAGTGAAAGCAATGTAATTAACTGACTCGCTATTACCCTGACGAATTGCATTCTATTATTCTTGGTATCATTACTAGAGAATATCATTGTGCTTATGTGTATCATTGTTAGTTATCTAGAGATTGTTATTGTGCATATATGTGCATTATTATTGTGTAACTATCAGTATATACTTTAAATTTCATGTTATTCTATTATCATAGGTATATCTTGCTACACATTAAGAAGCCCTATGTTGTGGCGAGCCGTCGTCCGCTCGCCACACGGCCCTTCCGGCAACCTTACCATATAAGGCGAGGGCCTTAATACCCCTCGTCGGCCGGTCACCATATTTACATTCTTCCCTACATGACGTCAGAGAGCCCACACAGAGGTCCTTCTTTGTATAGACCTATAATATAAACGCCCCTTGTATGCGTCATGTTAGACCAAACTAAGCTTAGGCGAGGTTCACTCAAGCTTGAGGGCTTACCTATTCTTCTTTTACTACGTTTCAGCCCCTAGGAATAAAAGTTGTTGAACCGAGGACTCGTCTGGCTTTAACTTAGCACCATTCTTGCTGACCGTCATATGGCCACGTCTACGGAGTGAGAGAGAGAGAGAGAGAGAGAGAGAGAGAGAGAGAGAGAGAGAGAGAGAGAGCGATAGAAAGAAAGAGAGAGAGAGAAAGAGAGAGAGAAAGAGAGAATGGGAGAGAGAAAGAAAGAGAGAGAGAGATAGACAGAAAGAGAGAGAGAGAGAGAGAGAGAGAGAGTGGGTGAGAGAGAGACAGAGAGAGAGAGAGAGAGAGAGAGAGAGAGAGAGAGAGAGAGAGAGAGAGAGAGAGAGAGAGAGAGAGAGAGAGAGAGAGAGAGAGAGAGAGAGAGAGAGAGAGAGAAAGAGAAAAAAAGAGAAAGAGAAAGAGAAAGAAATAGAGATAGATAGATAGAGATCGAGAGAAAGAGAAAGAAAGAGAGAGAGAAAGAGAAAGAAAGAGAAAGAGAGAGAGAGAGAGAGAGAGAGAGAGAGAGAGAGAGAGAGAGAGAGAGAATGGGAGAGAGAAAGAGAGAGAGAGAGAGAGAATGGGAGAGAGAAAAAAAGAGAGAGAGAGAGAGTGGGTGAGAGAGAGACAGAGAGAGAGAGAGAGAGAGAGAGAGAGAGAGAGAGAGAGAGAGAGAGAGAGAGAAAGAGAAAAAAAAGAAAGAGAAAGAGATAGATAGATAGAGAAAGAGATAGATAGATAGAGATCGAGAGAAAGAGAAAGAAAGAGAGAGAGAGAGAGAGAGAGAGAGAGAGAGAGAGAGAGAGAGAGAGAGAGAGAGAGAGAGAGAGAGAGAGAGAGAGAGAGAGAGAGAGAGAGAGAGAGAGAGAAAGATAAAGAAAGAGAAAGAGAGAGAGAGAGAGAGAGAGAGAGAAGGAGAGAGAGAGAGAGAGAGAGAGAGAGAGAGAGAGAGAGAGAGGGGAAGAATAGAGAAGAGAGAGAGAGAGAGAGAGAGAGAGAGAGAGAGAGAGAGAGAGAGAGAGAGAGAGAGAGAGAGAAAGAGAAAGAAAAAAAAGAGAAGAGAGGGAGAGAGAGAGAGAGAGAGAGAGAGAGAGAGAGAGAGAGAGAGAGAGAGAGAGAGAGAGAGAGAGAGAGAGAGAGAGAGAGAGAGAGAGAAAGAGAGAGAGAGAAAGAGATAGAGATAGATATATAGATAAATAGATAAATAAATAGAGAGAGAGAGAGAGAGAGAGAGAGAGAGAGAGAGGGCGAAAGATAAATAGATAGATAAAAATATATAGATAGATAGATAGAGAGATAGAGAGAGGGGGGCAAGAGATAGATAGATAGAGAGATAGAGAGAGAGAGTAGGGGGAGAGATAGATAGATAGATAGATAGATAGAGAAAGATGGCGAAAGCTAGATAGATAGATAGATAGATATAGAGAGAGATGTGATTTTTTTTAGATCGATTGAGAAATCTCATTAGTGAAAAAACAACAACAAAAAAACACACACGGAAAACTAATTCTTTAAAAATCCATCCTTATTATACTAGATAAGAATAAAGGAGATAAGAGAAAAAAACTAGCACATTGTTAACCATGTGAAAGGATACCCAGAATTTAATCAGAACATAATAGGACAGTCGACTAATCATAGAAGACATGGAGAAAATCCCACCTTTCACTTGTTTTATTCATAATCAAACGATAGTAATTATAGAAAAGAATAGAATACCTGAATTGCAGAATTATAATCTGACATACAGGTGAGTGTGTCTGTATGAGAAACTTTTTTTTCTTTTAATTAAATTTAAAATTGTATACTATATGTGTGACTGAAAATCTATGCTCTGGAGAGGAGAGAGTCTGTTACACTGCAGGGAAGTCTTACACTGCGAGAAGTCTGTTACACTGAGGGGAGTCTGTTACACTGCAGGAAGTCTGTTACACAAAGGGGAGTCTGTTACACTGAGGGGAGTCTGTTATACTGCAGGAAGTCTGTTACACTGCGGGGAGTCTGTTACACTGCGGGAAGTCTTACACTGCGAGAAGTCTGTTACACTGAGGGGAGTCTGTTACACTGCAGGAAGTCTGTTACACTAAGGGGAGTCTGTTAAAATGAGGGGAGTCTGTTATACTGCAGGAAGTCTGTTACACTGCGGGGAGTCTGTTACACTGTGGGAAGTCTTACACTGCGAGAAGTCTGTTACACTGAGGGGAGTCTGTTACACTGCAGGAAGTCTGTTACTCTAAGGGGAGTCTGTTACACTGAGGGGAGTCTGTTACACTGCGGGGAGTCTGTTACACTGAAGGGAGTCTGTTACACTGAGGAGAGTCTGTTACACTGAGGGGAGTCTGTTACACTGAAGGGAGTCTGTTACACTGAGGGGAGTCTGTTACACTGAAGGGAGTCTGTTACACTGAAGGGAGTCTGTTACACTGAGGGGAGTCTGTTACACTGAGGGGAGTCTGTCACACTGAGGGGAGTCTGTTACACTGCGAAGAGTCTGTTACACGTAGTGGAGTCTTTCACACTGAAGGGAGTCTGTCACACTGAGGGGAATCTGTTACACTGAGGGGAGTCTGTTACACTGAGGGGAGTCTGTTACACTGAGGAGAGTCTGTTACACTGAGGGGAGTCTGTCACACTTAGGGGAGTCTGTTACACTGAGGGGAGTCTGTTACACTAAGGGGAGTCTGTTACACTGAGGGGAGTCTGTTACACTGAGGGGAGTCTGTCACACTGAGGGGAGTCTGTTACACTGAGTGGAGTCTGTCACACTGAGGGGAGTCTGTCACACTGAGGGGAGTCTGTTACACTGCGGGAAGTCTGTCACACTAAGGGGAGTCTGTCACACTGAGGGGAGTCTGTTACACTGAGGGGAGTCTGTCACACTGAGGGGAGTCTGTTACACTGAGGGGAGTCTGTCACACTGAGGGGAGTCTGTTACACTGAGGGGAGTCTGTCACACTGAGGGGAGTCTGTTACACTGAGGGGAGTCTGTTACACTGAGGGGAGTCTGTTACACTGAGGGGAGTCTGTTACACTGAGGGGAGTCTGTCACACTGCGGGAAGTCTGTCACACTAAGGGGAGTCTGTTACACTGAGGGGAGTCTGTTACACTGAGGGGAGTCTGTCACACTAAGGGGAGTCTGTTACACTGAGGGGAGTCTGTTACACTGAGGGGAGTCTGTTACACTGAGGGGAGTCTGTCACACTGAGGGGAGTCTGTTACACTGAGGGGAGTCTGTCACACTGAGGGGAGTCTGTTACACTGCGGGGAGTCTGTCACACTGAGGGGAGTCTGTTACACTGCGGGGAGTCTGTTACACTGAGGGGAGTCTGTTACACTGAGGGGAGTCTGTCACACTGAGGGGAGTCTGTTACACTGCGGGGAGTCTGTCACACTGAGTGGAGTCTGTTACACTGCGGGGAGTCTGTCACACTGAGTGGAGTCTGTTACACTGCGGGGAGTCTGTCACACTGAGTGGAGTCTGTTACACTGCGGGGAGTCTGTTACACTGAGGGGAGTCTGTTACACTGCGGGGAGTCTGTCACACTGAGGGGAGTCTGTTACACTGCGGGGAGTCTGTCACACTGAGGGGAGTCTGTTACACTGCGGGGAGTCTGTTACACTGAGGGGAGTCTGTTACACTGAGGGGAGTCTGTCACACTGAGGGGAGTCTGTTACACTGAGGGGAGTCTGTCACACTGAGGGGAGTCTGTTACACTGAGGGGAGTCTGTTACACTGAGGGGAGTCTGTTACACTGAGGGGAGTCTGTTACACTGCGGGGAGTCTGTCACACTGAAGGGAGTCTGTCACACTGAGTGGAGTCTGTTACACTAAGGGGAGTCTGTCACACTGAGGGGAGTCTGTTACACTGCGGGGAGTCTGTCACACTGAAGGGAGTCTGTCACACTGAGTGGAGTCTGTTACACTGCGGGGAGTCTGTCACACTGAGGGGAGTCTGTTACACTGCGGGGAGTCTGTCACACTGAAGGGAGTCTGTCACACTGAGTGGAGTCTGTTACAATGTGGGGAGTCTGTCACACTGAGGGGAGTCTGTTACACTGAGTAAAGTCTGTTACACTGCGAGGAGTCTGTTACACTGATTAAGTCTGTCACACTGAGTGGAGTCTGTTACACTGCGGGGAGTCTGTCACACTGAGGGGAGTCTGTTACACTGAGTAAAGTCTGTTACACTGCGAGGAGTCTGTTACACTGAGTAAAGTCTGTTACACTGAGGGGAGTCTGTTACACTTAGTGGAGTCTGTTACACTGAGGGGAGTCTGTTACACTGAGTGAAGGCTGTTACACTGCGGGGAGTCTGTTACACTGAGTGGAATCTGTCAGTCAGTTTTTTAACATCAGAAACAAGTGCCAGATGTGAACATCAGAAACAAGTGCCAGGTTTTAACATCAGAAACAATTGCTAGTTTTTAACATCAGAAATAAGTGCCAGTTTTTAACATCAGAAACAAGTGCCAGTTGTTAACATCAGAAGCAAGTTCCAGTTTTTAACATCAGAAATAAGTGCCAGTTGTTAACATCAGAAGCAAGTTCCAGTTTTTAACATCAGAAACAAGTACCAGTTGTTAACATCAAAACCAAGTGCCAGTTGTTAACCACAGAAACAAGTGCCAGTTTTTAACATCAGAACTAAGTCCCAGTTGTTAACATCAGGACCAAGTGCCCGTTGTTAACATTAGAAACAAGTGCCAGTTTTTAACATTAGAAAGAAGTGCCAGTTTTTAACATCAGAAACAAGTGCCAGTTTTTAACATCAGATTCAAGTGCCAGCTT
Organism: Penaeus japonicus; assembly: GCF_977035675.1. Taxonomy (NCBI): domain Eukaryota; kingdom Metazoa; phylum Arthropoda; class Malacostraca; order Decapoda; family Penaeidae; genus Penaeus; species Penaeus japonicus. Next base: position 105,149 of record NW_028234438.1, on the reverse strand, counting down.
TAAACATCATAAACAAGTGCCAGTTTTTAACATCAGAAACAAGTGTCAGTTTTTTAACATCAGTAAGAAGGGTTAGTTTTTTTAACATCAGAAACAAGTGCCAGTTTTTAACATCAGAAACGAGTGGCAGTTTTTAACATCAGAAACAAGTGCCATTTGTTAACATCAGAAACAAGTGCCAGTTTTTAAGATCAGAAACAATTGCTAGTTTTTAACATCAGAAACAAGTGCCATTTGTTAACATCAGAAACAAGTACCAGTTTTTTAACATCAGAAACAAGTGCCAGTTTTTTAACATCAGAAACAAGTGCCATTTTTTAACATTAGAAACAAGTGCCAGTTTTTAACATCAGACACAAGTGCCAGTTTTTAACATTAGAAAAAAGTGACAGTTTTTAAGATCAGAAACAAGTGCCAGTTTTTTAACATCAGAAACAAGTGTCAGTTTTTTAACATCAGAAAGAAGGGTTAGTTTTTTTAACATCAGAAACAAGTGCCAGTTTTTAACATCAGAAACGAGTGGCAGTTTTTAACATCAGAAACAAGTGCCATTTGTTAACATCAGAAACAAGTACCAGTTTTTAACATCAGAAACAATTGCTAGTTTTTAACATCAGAAACAAGTGCCATTTGTTAACATCAGAAACAAGTACCAGTTCTTTAACATCAGAAACAAGTGCCAGTTTTTTAACATCAAAAACAAGTGCCATTTTTTAACATTAGAAACAAGTGCCAGTTTTTAACATCAGACACAAGTGCCAGTTTTTAACATTAGAAAAAAGTGACAGTTTTTAAGATCAGAAACAAGTGCCAGTTTTTTAACATCATAAACAAGTGCCAGTTTTTTAACATCAGAAACAAGTGCCAGATTTTAACATCAGAAACAAGTGCCAGTTTTTAACATCAGAAACGAGTGCCAGTTTTTAACATCAGAAACAAGTGCCAGTTTTTAACATCTGAAACAAGTGCCAGTTTTTAACATCAGAAACAAATGCCCTTTTTTTAACATCAGAAACAAGTGCCATTTGTTAACACCAGAAACAAGTACCAGTTTTTTAACATCAGAAACAAGTACCAGTTTTTTAACATCAGAAACAAGTGCCAGTTTTTAACATCAGAAACAAGTGCCAGTTTTTAACGTCAGAAACAATTGCCAGGTTTTAACATCAGAAACAATTGCTAGTTTTTAACATCAGAAGCAAGTTCCAGTTTTTAACATCAGAAATAAGTGCCAGTTTTTAACATCAGAAACAAGTGCCAGTTGTTAACATCAGAAGCAAGTTCCAGTTTTTAACATCAGAAATAAGTGCCAGTTGTTAACATCAGAAACAAGTTCCAGTTTTTAACATCAGAAACAAGTACCAGTTGTTAACATCAAAACCAAGTGCATGTTGTTAACCACAGAAACAAGTGCCAGTTTTTAACATCAGAACTAAGTCCCAGTTGTTAACATCAGACACAAGTGCCAGTTTTTAACATGAGACACAAGTGGCAGTTTTTAACATTAGAAACAAGTGCCAGTTTTTAACATCAGACAGAAGTGCCGGTTTTTAAGATCAGAAATAAGTGCCAGTTTTTAACATCAGAAACAAGTGCCAGTTTTTAACATCAGAACTTAGTGCCAGTTGTTAACATCAAGACCAAGTGCCAGTTGTTAACATCAGACACAAGTGCCAGTTTTTAACATCAGACACAAGTGCCAGTATTTAACATCAGAAACAAGTGCCAGTTTTTAACATCAGATACAAGTGCCAGTATTTAACATCAGAAACAAGTGCTAGTTTTTAACATCAGAAACAAGTGCCAGATTTTAACATCAGAAACAAGTGCCAGATTTTAACATCAGAAACAACTACCAATTTTTAACATAAAAAAACAAGTGCCAGTTTTTAACATCAGAAACAAGTACCAGTTTTTAACATCAGAAACAAGTACCAGTTTTTAACATCAGAAACAAGTGCCAGTTTTTAACATCAGAAAGAAGTACCAATTTTTAACATCAGAAACAAGTGCCAGATTTTAACATCAGAAACAAGTACCAGTTTTTAACATCAGAAACAAGTACCAGTTTTTAACATCAGAAACAAGTGCCAGTTTTTAACATCAGAAAGAAGTACCAGTTTTTAACATCAGAAACAAGTACCAGTTTTTAACATCAGAAACAAGTGCCAGATTTTAACATCAGAAATAAGTGCCAGTTTTTAACATCAGAAACAAGTGCCAGTTTTTAACATCAGAAACAAGTACCAGTTTTTAACATCAGAAACAAGTGCCAGTTTTTAACATCAGAAACAAGTGTCCAGTTTTTAACATCAGAAACAAGTGCCAGTTTTTTATATCAGAAAGAAGTGCCAGTTTTTAACATCAGAAACAAGTGCCAGTTTTTAACATCAGAAACAAGTGCCAGTTTTTAATATCAGAAACAAGTGCCAGTTTATAACATCAGATAGAAGTGGCAGTTTTTAACATCAGAAACAAGTGCCAGTTTTTAACATCAGAAACAAGTACCAGTTTTTAACATCAGAAACGAGTACCAGTTTTTAACATCAGAAACAAGTACCAGTTTTTAACATCAGAAACAAGTGCCAGTTTTTAACATCAGAAACAAGTGCCAGTTTTTAACATCAGAAACAAGTACCAGTTTTTAACATCAGAAACAAGTACCAGTTTTTTGTATCAGAAACAAGTACCAGTTTTTAACATCAGAAACAAGTACCAGTTTTTAACATCAGAAACAAGTACCAGCTTTTAACATCAGAAACAAGTACCAGTTTTTAACATCAGAAACAAGTACCAGTTTTTAACATCAGAAACAAGTACCAGTTTTTAACATCAGAAACAAGTACCAGTTTTTAACATCAGAAACAAGTACCAGTTTTTAACATCAGAAACAAGTGCCAGATTTTAACATCAGAAACAAGTGACAGATTTTAACATCAGAAACAAGTGCCAGATTTTAACATCAGAAACAAGTGCCAGTTTTTAACATCAGACGCAAGTGCCAGTTTTTAACATCAGAAACAAGTACCAGTTTTTAACATCAGAAACAAGTGCCAGCATTTAACATCAGAAACAAGTGCCAGCATTTAACATCAGAAACAAGTGCCAGCATTTAACATCAGAAACAAGTGCCAGCATTTAACATGAGAAACAAGTGCCAGTTTTTAACATCAGAAACAAGTACCAGTTTTTAACATCAGAAACAAGTACCAGTTTTTAACATCAGAAACAAGTACCAATTTTTAACATCAGAAACAAGTGCCAGTTTTTAACATCAGAAACAAGTGCTAGGTATTAACATCAGAAACAAGTGCCAGTTTTTAACATCAGAAACAAGTGCCAGTTTTCAACATCAGAAACAAGTACCAGTTTTTAACATCAGAAACAAGTACCAGTTTTTAACATCAGAAACAAGTACCAATTTTTAACATCAGAAACAAGTGCCAGTTTTTAACATCAGAAACAAGGGCCAGTTTTTAACATCAGAAACAAGTGCCAGTTTTTAACATCAGAAACAAGTACCAGTTTTTAACATCAGAAACAAGTACCAGTTTTTAACATCAGAAACAAGTACCAGTTTTTAACATCAGAAACAAGTGCCAGTTTTTAACATCAGAAAGAAGTACCAGTTTTTAACATCAGAAACAAGTGCCAGATTTTAACATCAGAAACAAGTACCAGTTTTTAACATCAGAAACAAGTACCAGTTTTTAACATCAGAAACAAGTGCCAGTTTTTAACATCAGAAAGAAGTACCAGTTTTTAACATCAGAAACAAGTGCCAGATTTTAACATCAGAAACAAGTGCCAGATTTTAACATCAAAAATAAGTGCCAGTTCTTAACATCAGAAACAAGTGCCAGTTTTTAACATCAGAAACAAGTACCAGTTTTTAACATCAGAAACAAGTGCCAGTTTTTAACATCAGAAACAAGTGTCCAGTTTTTAACATCAGAAACAAGTGCCAGTTTTTTATATCAGAAAGAAGTGCCAGTTTTTAACATCAGAAACAAGTGCCATTTTTTAACATCAGAAACAATTGCCAGTTTTTAATATCAGAAACAAGTGCCAGTTTATAACATCAGATAGAAGTGGCAGTTTTTAACATCAGAAACAAGTGCCAGTTTTTAACATCAGAAACAAGTACCAGTTTTTAACATCAGAAACAAGTACCAGTTTTTAACATCAGAAACAAGTGCCAGTTTTTAACATCAGAAACAAGTGCCAGTTTTTAACATCAGAAACAAGTACCAGTTTTTAACATCTGAAACAAGTACCAGTTTTTTGTATCAGAAACAAGTACCAGTTTTTAACATCAGAAACAAGTACCAGTTTTTAACATCAGAAACAAGTACCAGCTTTTAACATCAGAAACAAGTACCAGTTTTTAACATCAGAAACAAGTACCAGTTTTTAACATCAGAAACAAGTACCAGTTTTTAACATCAGAAACAAGTACCAGTTTTTAACATCAGAAACAAGTACCAGTTTTTAACATCAGAAACAAGTGCCAGATTTTAACATCAGAAACAAGTGCCAGATTTTAACATCAGAAACAAGTGCCAGATTTTAACATCAGAAACAAGTGCCAGTTTTTAACATCAGACGCAAGTGCCAGTTTTTAACATTAGAAACAAGTACCAGTTTTTAACATCAGAAACAAGTGCCAGCATTTAACATCAGAAACAAGTGCCAGCATTTAACATCAGAAACAAGTGCCAGCATTTAACATCAGAAACAAGTGCCAGCATTTAACATCAGAAACAAGTGCCAGTTTTTAACATCAGAAACAAGTACCAGTTTTTAACATCAGAAACAAGTACCAGTTTTTAACATCAGAAACAAGTACCAATTTTTAACATCAGAAACAAGTGCCAGTTTTTAACATCAGAAACAAGTGCTAGGTATTAACATCAGAAACAAGTGCCAGTTTTTAACATCAGAAACAAGTGCCAGTTTTCAACATCAGAAACAAGTACCAGTTTTTAACATCAGAAACAAGTACCAGTTTTTAACATCAGAAACAAGTACCAATTTTTAACATCAGAAACAAGTGCCAGTTTTTAACATCAGAAACAAGGGCCAGTTTTTAACATCAGAAACAAGTGCCAGTTTTTAACATCAGAAACAAGTACCAGTTTTTAACATCAGAAACAAGTACCAGTTTTTAACATCAGAAACAAGTACCAATTTTTAACATCAGAAACAAGTACCAATTTTTAACATCAGAAACAAGTGCTATTTTTTAGCATCAGAAACAAGTGCCAGGGTTAACATCAGAAACAAGTGCCAGTTTTTAACATCAGAAACAAGTGGTAGATTTTAACATCAGAAACAAGTGCCAGATTTTAACATCAGAAACACGTGCCAGGGTTAACATCAGAAACAAGTGCCAGTTTTTAACATCAGAAACAAGTGGTAGATTTTAACATCAGAAACAAGTGCCAGATTTTAACATCAGAAACAAGTACCAGTTTTTAACATCAGAAACAAGTACCAATTTTTAACATCAGAAACAAGTGCCAGTTTTTAACATCAGAAACAAGTGCTAGGTATTAACATCAGAAACAAGTGCCAATATTTAGCACAGTCGCAAAATCGCAGTGGTAAGCTTGGCCTTAGATTCCCCTTTGTACACAAGCTTCATATTATCATACATAATGATTAAAATCCGTAGGAATTCATTTTCCTTAATAAAAATTGTTTAGAAAGAAAATCGTAAAAAAACAGAAGCTATTGACGTGTCTTTATCCGGAAGGAAAATATAGTAGAAACAAGAGATTTGATTTTCATTACGTTTGATAAATAACAAATCACAAATACATGTACGACACAGGTGTAATAAAACACTGCCACAGTAAGACAGAGTAAAAATCGTTATTTTTTCCTATTGTGCAAAAGTATTGTTTTATTCTTATCCTCCATATTTTTAACTGCTTGATCATCAAAATTGCATTTTTATGACCAGACAAGTCGAAAAAAAAAAAAAAAAAGAAGAAAGAAAATGCAAAAGAAAAAAAAATCAAAAAAAAAGTTATAAATCAAATGAGTTACATGTAATTCGAAAAAAACGCTCGTCAATCCACATCTCCTTTGGCGTTGTGCGTTGGTTAATGTTGTGAAAAATATTTAGTGCTGTATGCGTGTAGAAACGGTGTCCATTGCTAAATAAATTGCTGGTAAATCAAATCTCCCAGGGAATTGCCTAGATATATTATGAAAATATTGTCTTTGAATAAATAAATAACTAAAGATCATACTATGTAAGTATTGAATAAGGCCAGAGAAAAAGAGGATAATTTCTTAATAAATAATAATAATAAATAATATTAATAATGAATAACAATAATAATAATAATGATAATAATAATAATAATATAACAAAATTTACAAACTGGTTTTAAGGAAATTTTATAGCCCATATCTGATCATTATATTGAATCAAGCTACTAATTCATTTGCTTTTACACTGAACAAAAGTAAAAATCATTTTTACCTATATAAACAGCAATTTCATAAACTATCGCTTTCTTAAAGCAATAAAGGCGTCGAAAGAATGAAAAGAAAAAATTTTGCTACATATTGCAAGATCGGTCCACGGGGGTTCACGTTTGTGTTCGGGTTATCGAGTTAGGTGCAGACATATTGCACATTGCGCCTCTTGCCTGGGGGTCTCGCTTGCTTTTGGAGTGCAGAGTTGACCCAAAAAAAAAATAAAAAAAAAAAAAAAAAAAAAAAAAAAACAAAAAAGAAAGAGAAAAAAAGCAAAAAGAGAAAGCAAGGAAAAAAAAAAAAGAAAAACGTGTACACAAGTTTCACGATAGAGGCAACACTGCACAACGAGCCGGCGGACACGACACACAACACACCACACACTCACACACACACACAACACACAAACACCAGGGCACACACAAGTGAAGGGTTCATGATTGAATAAGTTATAAACACAACGGTGGGGATAAGGACAACATTCGAGGCGACCGAAGGATTTAATTTTCGCTCTGTTTGTTTATAGTGGTTCAAGAGGGCATACTTCGTCTTAATGTTAACAATTTGCGGAGGGAAATGCTTGAGACATGAAGAATTGGTTCACATGATTTTCGTGTCTGGAGGACGACTACATGTAGTGGGATTTTTCCTTGGCATCTTGGATGTGTCTGTAACAATCACTTAAACGGCTATCATAGACAGTAGCATGTATATACAGGTACACACTGCGGCACTCATAGGCAGCACAGCTCAGAGAGCACACACGAGACACACACACACACACACACACGCCAGCACATGCACACACACAACACACACTTCACGACACACCCACACAGACACACACACATATATATATATATTATTTATATATATATATATGATATATAGTAAGGTGCATATGTATAGTATAAAATAAAATTTATAATATTATATATATTAGTATATATATATAATATATATATATATATATATATATATATATATATAAATATATGCATAGTATATATGCTTATATTTATTATATATATATATATATATAGGTATATTATCTATTAGGTAGTACAAATATATTATACATAGATATATTATATAGCTCGAGACAGACTATAGACAGCATAGCGGATATAGAGAGAGTAGAATAAAGGATAATGTAGGAGCGGTGATATTATATATGATATTATATATATAACTCTATATTATATATCTATATATATATATATATATATATATATATATAGTATATATTAATATATATATATATGTATATATATTATTTGTAATTATATATATATATATATATATTATATATATATTATATAGGACTGAGGGTGCGGGGGTGTGGAGTTATGTATATGATATAGGATATATTTTATTCGGTGATGATATATGGGCGTAGTTAGTTTTTGTTTGAGGGGTGTTGTAGGGAAAACGTGAAAGAGGATGGCATATAATATATCTATATATTATATGCTAGTAGAGAGGGGTCGGTAGGTTATATATAGGGGGAGTATTATGAGATGTACATAGTGGTGATATATATAGTAGTCGGGGGAGTAGGGTCGTTGTGGGGGGGGGAAATAGGGATAGGGGGCGTGTCTCGTATTATAAATATAGTATAGGGTAGTAGTCATGTCAATATATAATATATATATATATATATATATATAGTGCTAACTAGGTATATATATATATATCTTACGAGCGTTGAAGGTATTATCGTGGAGCAAATATGGTTTGAATGGATATATATATATATATTATATGATATATTAGTATATATATCATAGCAATATATTACAATATATATATAATATATATACGCCGGTATATATATATATATATATTATATATATTATATATATATTTATAGTATAATATATATATAGTCAGAATATAATAATATATACATATACACAATACACAACACACACAACACAACACACACACACACACACACACACACACCATAATATAATATATATTTATATATATATATATTATTTATATTAAATATATATATAGTATTATATGGTATAAGGAGTATTATATATATAAATATATAGATAGATAGATAGATAGATCAAGATAGATAGATAGATTATAGATAGATAGATAAGATCGATAGATAAATATAGTTAATAGATAAATAGATAGATATAGATAGCATAGATAGCTGCGTATAGAAAGAGAGGAAGAGATTAATAGTTTCACCTAAAACATATCCTCACGCACAAATCTAGGATTATGGTGAAGGAGTCACCGGGGCACCCGGGGAACATAGGAGCAACACCGGGGTCGCTCCTCGGAGCAGCCTCTCACTTCAACTTCACTGTATGTTGAACTAATAAGCTACATGGGAAGATGCTTTGACCATCTTCTTTCACACCCTAAGCACGAGATACATTTTTCTTGTGGAGGTCGCCACCCAAGACCTCTTCAGATTATAATATTATATATTTATATATATATATATATATATATATATATATATATATGATATTATATATATAATATTATATATTTATATATATAGAAAGAGAGAGAGAGAGAGAGAGAGAGGAGAGAGAGAGAGAGAGAGAGAGGAGAGAGAGAGAAGCAGAGAGAGATAGAGAGAGAGAGAGAGAGAGAGAGAGAGAGGAGAGAGAGATGAAGGAGGAGTGAGGGAGAGAGAGAGTAGAGGAGAGAGAGGAGAGAGGATGAGATGAGAGAGGACTGAGAGAGAGAGAAAGAGAGAGAAGAGAGAAGAGGAAGAAAGAAAGAGAGGATAGACATAGAGAGATCGAATTAGAGAGAGAAAAGAAAGAGAAGAGAGATAGGGGTAGAGATAGAGAGATCGAAGAGAGGGGGAAGGGAAAGAGAGAGGAATAAGGGTAGAGATAGATTAGATCGAGAGATCGGAGACAGAGAAATAAATAGTTGTTAGATAGAAGAGAGAGAGAGAGAGAGAGAGAGAGAGAGAGAGAGAGAGAGAGAGAGAGAGAGAGAGAGAGAGAGAGAGAGAGGGGGGGAGGGGGGGGGGGGGGGGGGGGAGGGGGGGGGGGGGGGTGGGGGGGGGGGGGGGGGGGGGGGGGGGGGGGGGGGGGGGGGGGGGGGGGGGGGGGGGGGGAGCGAGTTAGATAGATAGACGAGAGTTAGATGAGATGAGGATCAGTACCGTGAGGTTTCACCCTGTAAGATAGGCAAGCGAGGCCATACACACTGTACTTTAGTACTAGGAATCCACTCTCTTCACAGAAAAAGACCCCCTGATTTTGGCTAGCCAATAGTCTAAGCCTCTGACATGGACGGAAATATGAACAAGAAATGAATATCATAAATGAGTCACTCCATTGCATGCAACCTTACGAAGAGATAATCGAGCACTCATTCTCGCGTTTGTTTTTGACGAGCTCAGCAACAATCGCGGCCGCTTCGCTTTGGAAACTTTCTTACATGGCACTTTGCAGCCAGTCCTGAGATTGCATGTATTGCATAAAAAAGAGACTGGGGATGGATTAAACTCATCTTAGTGAAATTAGGCAAGCAGTTTGATATATTACGTGTATATATATAATATTATATATATTATATAATCTATATATATATAGATCTATATATATAATATATATATATATTGTTTCTTGTTCTTTTTTTTTTTTTTTTTTTATTATTATTTTTAAAATTCGTAATTCTAATCTGGACCCTGGAAATCTCGTAATGGTGCTCAGTGATATTTTCTTTGATCCAAAGGAAGCTAGAATGAAATGCAATTTAAATTAAAGATGTCTTTTCGTTAACTTTCAGTTTTTCGTTTCAAAGAACTTCGTTTGTCGATAATGTTATATTATTATATTAGTATTATTATTATTATTATTATTTTATCTTTATGATCTTCATCATTATTACTATTATTTTAATTATGATCATTATTATTTTTTATAATATTATTAGTTCGATTGTAGTAGTATCAAATATAATAATTTTATTTATCAGTACTTAAAATTATAATAATATACCGCCATTAATTTATTACTATTTTCATTAATGCAATGTTACATATCA
>NW_028234438.1:71582-94513 GCF_977035675.1 Penaeus japonicus | reverse complement strand
AGGAATCTATCCGATTCTATTTTGTATTTTTCGAAGTGATGTAAGATATAAAATGCGATTTATTAAATTCTATGATGATGATAATATTGATTATGATTAGGATGATACTGATAATCATAATGACGATGATGACAATAATGATAACATTAACAACGCTGGTAATACTGATAATGATTTAAAAATGTAATGATGATAACGATGATGATATCAATGATGATAATAATGATAACGATGATAATAAAAAAGACAATGATAACGATAATAACAAAAATAATGATAATGATAATGATGATAATATTGATAACAATAATGATTATAATAATAATGGTAATTATGATAATGATGATAATAATGACAATGACAATGGTAGTAATAATAGCAATAATGACGAAATAATAATGATAATTATAATGATATGATAATATAATAATAATGATATTTATAATAATCTGATTTGTTTAATAATATGATAATATTCATGATCATTATGTGATAACAAAAGTAACACGACAAGATCCATCAACCCAAGATTCTCCACCGGAGCGAGATCAAGTTGAAATATAGCCACAGCCACCGTTGCAGATCCCAAAGACCAAAGACTCGAAGTGGACGCGTGGTGACAGAGAGCCTCTTTGATATTGTATCTCTGAACCCCCCCCATCCCACCCCACCCCCCCCGGCCCACCGCTTCCACTTCCTCAAGGCAAACTCTTGCGACGGAGACGCCTCCGGAAGAACTGGGGCACACAGTTGACAAGGAATCTGGGAGGTCGATCAAAGTATCTTTAATTTGTTGATCTTTGATGTGTCAGGCGACTACGGTCAGTGTTGGGGTGGTTTTCTCTAAGGGAGAGGGAGGGAGGAGGGGGGGGGGGAGGTAGAGAGAGTGAGAGAAGGAGAGAGAGAGAGGAAGAGAGAGATAGATGGATAGATAGAGAGAGAGAGAGAGAGGAGGGGGAGAGAGAGAGAGAGAGAGAGGATAGGAATAGAGATAGTGATATATACAGAGATTGAGGTAGATAGATAGATAGTTAGATAGCTAGATAGATAGTTAGAGAGAGCGAGAGAGAGAGAGAGAGAGGGTGGAGGAGAAAGAGAGAGAGAGAGAGAGAGGGAGGGAGACTGAGAGAGAGAGAGAGAGAGAAGGAGGAGAGGAGAGAGAGAGGAGAGAGAGAGATGATAGAGAGGAGAGAGAGAGAGAGATTAGGAGGAGGAGGAGAGAGGGAAGAGACGAGCTAGAGAGAGAGAGAGAAGAAGAAAGACAGCAAATGTATTATGATAACTGGCAAACTCATGCTTTCGTTTACAAAAGTAGTAACCAGTCTTGGGAAGTATTTCATATTTTGAGCGGAAACGAAATTTTGGGGATTAGTTACCTTCTGCCAAACATTGAACGAGTATGGCTTGTTAAATTTTGTGGATCGCTTTAGCAGATCTGACGTGATATCGTTTGCGAAGCGCGAAGCGGACGTTAATTGTGTTATGTGTAATGGTACAACTCCGTGTTTGGTGTGTTACGGCCTAGATTCATTGCACGAGTCAGTGTTTGTTACAATCGGTACGTGAATTCAGTGGGGTGCGAGTGTTTGTTGCATCGAATTAGCACTCTAAATCATTCGGATTACCCGCATACAAAAAGTGTTTGGGGGACAAATACTCTACTTTTTCACAAAATGATTTCAGTTTGTTGGAAAATCGACAAAATTTGACTTAGGAATGAGCAGGAAGATTGCAGAAATATACGGAACGACATGCAGCTTTCTCAGACCAAGTGTGTCGAGGAGGAGAAAAGGCAAAGATTGTTTTCCGACGCGGGAGTCTAACAGGATGTGGGCTTTTGTTTTTCTTTGCGTTATTGTTCTTTTCTCTTTTTTTTCAAAGATTATCCGCTTCATCCTCATTAACTTGGTTTTCAGAGAGGCGAATTTCTGGGTTACATGAGTTGAGATTTGGGGGAAAGGAATTGCAATTAAAAAAACGGGTATAGTAATGGTTATTTAAAACAATTTATAAAATATGGTTATGCTTTTTTTACGACTAATATCGATTTCAAAAACAATTAGGAATAACCATCGAGAGAGAATATTACAAAAATCCCAAGCTATCTCTAACACGGTAGATAAATAAGTGAGATACTGGCATTAATGAGATTCCGTGTTCAGCATTAGGCGTGTTAGAGGGACTGTTTTGGCAAAGGGGGGTGACGTGGAGACTAATGCCATATTGACGTTAATATTGATGATACGAGGGCACGAAGAGAGAGGGAAAGAGAGAGAGAGATTGATGACTCTCCTAAAGGCTTTGATTCATGAATGTTTTGTTTCGTGTGTTAATTTGATCTGGGGTGAAGGAGGGATGGTGGCCTTATAAATAGTGTGTTTACGTTTCCGACAACTTGTTTGTGTCATGGCGGACGCGAGAGTCGTGTTGACTGATTTATGGCTATATTTGGCAGTGCTGTTGCTGTCGTTCATATATCGTCTATAGCTCATTTCACAGAATTTTTACGAAATGAAAGTTTTTTAATGGTGATCTTTCCTTTTCCCTTTTTTTATTTATGTAATTTCCGGTAACTTTGCAAAATATTTATCACAATTTTTTTTTAGTTCTGAAGAGATATATGCTATATCAAACGGTAGTGATTACATTGCAATATATTATTCATTTGGATATGTATTAATGTGTGTATACACACACACACACACACACACACACACACACACACACACACATACACACACACACACACACACACACACACACACACACACACACACACACACACACACTCACACACACACACACACACACACACTATATCTATATATATATATATATATCATATATATATATATATTATATTTATATACATACATACAAAATACACACACACACACACACACACGACACACCACACACACACACAACACACTAAACACACACAGGAACACACATAAAATATATACTATATATAAAAATATATATATATTTATATATATATTATATATATATATATTATATAGATATATACATCTACATACACACACAACCACACACACACACACAACACACACACACACACACAACACACACACACAACACCACACACACACACCACACATTATTATATAAGATATATATTATATATAATATATTTATACATATATATATATATATATATAATATTTATATATATATTTATATATATCATATATAATCTCATACAATACACCACACCGCACACACACACACCACACACAACACATCACACACAACCACACACAACACACACACACACACACATAATATATATATATATATGATATATATTATATATATATATATATATATTTATATGTATATATATATATAGTAATATATTTTATAAATATATATATATATATATATTTATATGTATATATATATATATATATATTATATATATAGATATTATATTATATATAGATATATTTATATATGTATATTATGCATATATATATACTCACATATATATATTTATATAATATATATAACTATATCATATTTTCATATATATATTTTATATATCCTATATTTGTATATGTAATATATGTATGATATATATATATATTATACTATATATATGTATATATATAAATATATATATATATTATATATATTATATATATATATATATATATATGTATTATATATATATTTATACATGTATACATATACATTATCTCCATACATACCATAATATATATTATATATCTTTAATATATATATATATAGATATAATTGATTTATTTATAACCACACACTCACACACACACACACACACACCAACACCACAATACATACAGCACACACACACAACAAAACACACCCATCAATACCACACACACAGACACACACACACAGCACACCCCACCAACACTCCACACACACACACACACACACACACATATATATATAATACACCCCCCTACCCCCACCCCACCCCACCCCCCCCCCACGACTCCCACATCCCTACCGACCCACCCCCCCACCCCCCCCCCACACAACCCCCCACCCCCATCCACCCCCACCCCCAACACCCCCACCCCCCCCCACACCCCCCCCCCAACCACCCACCCCAATACTATATACCATATAATTTATATATATATACTACAGACACACACTACTAGCCCCCCACCACACACAGCACACCCGACACACAACCACCCCCCCCCACACCCCACACACCCCACACGAGAGCCAACACAACACACACACACACACATATGTGTGTGTGTGTGTGTGCGTGTGTGTGCGTGTGTGTGTGTGTGTAAATATGATGAACGTGCCCCGTGGAGCCTATAAGCATCAGGCCTAAAAGAAATTAAGTGAGACAACCTGACTTATCAGCCTTTGTGATAGATAATGCCATTACGTAATTATCCTCGCTAATGATGCCATTCGCTGCGTCACTCGACCTTTATGTCAAACAATAATTTGGCGCGAGTGTGCGATGGCTCTGACGTTTATCAGTTGCAAAACCGTGAGTCATGTTGCTACTCATTCCCTCTATCGCTGACACCGGAAGAGTGAAGGATTTTATCATAATTTCTCTCGTATTCTGTCGTAACGAGACCTTGATTTAGTCAAAGATTCCTTGTGGGATAGTGATGTGCTTTGTCGTTGGGGTGGGGGTGGGTGGGGTGGGTGGGGGGGAGGTTGTTGCGATGGAGTCTGTTTAATTTGGCAACAAAGAAGCTTTTCGTGATGGTATAGCTACGGCATGCGATACACTTTGATAGTGAGCAATGAGTTAGTTTACACAATATATGCGTCAGAATCTGATATTGCATTGCGATTGTGTTGTGTTCTGTGGACGCTTCAACTTACCTCTTTTTTCCCTACCTCTCTACTTCTACTTTCTTTCTCTTCTTTCTTTTCCTTTTTCTTTCTCTCCTCTTTTACTTCTCCGATTTCTCTCCCTTCTTCCCAATTTCTCTCAGTCTCAGCTCCTGTCTTTACGTGTATTTTAAAAGTAGAAATTGATACAATGCATTTACCTGTCACTCATAAATGTGGTCTTGAAGCAATACGATTATTGATAGGAGATTGATACCAGCGGCACAGCAACATTTAGACTACAACCAGTCTGCAAACAAGATCTAGGTTCTAAAAGGGGGGTGGTATAACGGCCCTGTAATCATTCATAGCATGACTCGCAAAAACATTAAGGGAATGAGGCAATTCATATTGATGGAAGATAACTACACATTTTTTTTTAGGTCTCGGGAAGTTGCAGCGTAAGGGGGAAAAAAATGAAAAAGACAAATTGAAAAGCAAAAAGGAACCTACAGAAAGTAAGAGAGAGAGAGAGAATTGTTTGGCATAAATGTATAAAAATTACTTGTATATATAGACTAAAGAAGGAAACATCAGGTATGGGATATGTGACGTAAAGGAATACAACGATATAACAACGAAGAAGAAGAAGAAGAAGAAGAAGAAGAAGGAGAGAGAAAAAAAAAAAAAACAGGAACCCGAAGACTTATTCGCTAAAATGGTTCTTCAGGGCATAAAGGCCTTCAGCATATGCATGCTTTCCCTTCGTTGCTTTGTTTATGAGGCGTTTAGCATTGGTTGCACAATTAGCAACCAATATTGATTGTTACCATAGTGCAAAAAAAAGGGATTAAATTTGATTTTTAGATTGAATCATGAAACACAATTGATATCATGAAACACATATAATACCTAAAAGGAAATATAACTCGACCCTTATGGAAAAAAGTTATCTAAAGAAGAGACAACAGTTTTTTTTCTGTCATTTTCCCTTTCCCCCTTTTTTTCTTTTTTTCTTTTTCTTTTTTTTTAATTTAAACACACGACAGTGGTGGTTTTGCCATTAATTATAGTATACACTAATTTACATATACAAATTCATTAGTAGTTAATCGTACCATGAATTCCGAGTAAGTAAATAGGCAACAAGGAGGAATAAAATCGAAATTAAATATCCAAAAAAAAAGACACGTATCCCTAACGGATTAAAAACCAAAAAAGAAAAGTAGAAAGGGTATAAAAAATCTATGACGAAAAAGAAAGGACGAAAAGTGGAACTGGATATGTGTATTGGTAGACAGACAGAAGAAGCTTAGGCAGAATGGCAGGCAAGAAAGGGGGAGAGACACCTGATGGAGTGGTGCGAAATGTGATAAGAATGTTCGCAGAGTGAAATGTGACGAGGGAGAATTTGGGAATTGCAGACTGGACAATATGCAACTGAATCCTTTTTCATCCTCTCTTCTCTATTTCCTTGCTTTCTCTCTCTCCTCTCTCTCTCTCGTCTCAGCCCTTTCTTTGCTCTGCTCTCTCTTACGTGCATCTCTCTTTATAGTTTTTGGGCCCTGTTTTCTCTCAGTCTTGTTTTTTCTCTCTTGTTTCTCTCTCTTTGTCCTCTCTCTATAATATTTATACATACATACATATACATACATACAGTACAATGTGTTGGTATGTGTATATATATATATATTATATATAATATAATTCTATATATATATTAATATATATATATATACGATATAACACACATACATACATACATACATTACTACCTTACATACATAAATATATATATATATCTATTATATATATTTATATATCTATATATATATATATTTTACATATATTCGCACATACATAATCATACATATATATTATATATATATATATAATATATCTATATATACATAATTATTATATATATATATAGATTTATATTATTATCTATATATATATATATATATATATTATAATATATGTATGTATATACACACACAAACACACACACACACACACACACATGCATTCATTCATGCAATATTATGGAAAAGACGAGACAAGAAATAAGCAGCATAGAACAAACAGCTTCCCAACAGAGAGTAACGTTACGGAAGAGACATTTCAGGACGCTGCAATTTGGCTTCCATTATGTCATATTCGTGTAAACTAAGCATCCTGTGGAAAGAATTTAATACGGAAGAATAATTTATTCTGGTATAGATGGAACAACATAGCACATAAGAATATAACGTATTCAGTTTAGACACAGACACACATAGACGCACATACACATCTCGTGAATTAGAAATTAGTCTGCAGTTGCTGACATTTGATCAACGAATTTGATTTTTTTAATCTGTCGAAAAGATCAAACGGAGCTTGATACGTCGTCATCACTTTCAATGATCAGTCAGGGCTACTGAAAAGTTTTTTTTCTTATCATCAAAGGGAAATCACGTAGCACTTTTGCATGTGTTTTGTAGTACAGGCCCTCCGTGTATTGCTCTTGTATTGTTGGGTCATCATTGGTGTATGTTTCTGTTTACTTTTTCATTATTATCATTATTATTGGTTTTATTTATTTGTTATCATATCTATCAGTCTATATATATCTTTGTATGTTCATTTGTGTAAGTATTTCTCTCTCTTTCATCCCCCCCCCTTCTCTCTCTCTCTTTCTCTATCTATCTCTATCTATTTATCTATATATCTATCTATCTCTGTTTATCTATCTATATATCTATCTCTTATTTATCTATTCTCTCTCTCTCTCTCTCTCTCTCTCTCTCTCTCTCTCTCTCTCTCTCTCTCTCTCTCTCTTTCTATTTCTTCTCTCTCTCTCTTCTCTTCTCTCTTCCCTCTCTTCTTCTCTCTCTCTCTCTCTTCTCTCTTCTCTCTCTCTCTCTCTCTCTTTCTCTCTCTCTGTCAATCATCTCTCTTCTCTATGTGCAATTAGATAAGAAAGGACAGGAGTAGATAGAAATGGAATAGATTCAAGAGTTCAAGCAATGGCAATTCCGTGGGGGAACAAAATGTGGATCCGTTAGTGCTACAGTATGGGATTGTTTTTGTCTTTGCGTGAGCTATATGGGACCTACAATTGAAAAACAAAACTTTTATTGTAGACTCGGACGTTGATATCCCACCCCCTTTACTGCTCTTTCTATCTTTTTTCTGTTCTCTCTTGTGTGGTCTCTTTCTTTTCACTCTTCTCTCTTCTTTCTTTTTTTTTTCTCCTCTTTCTTTCTTCTTTATCTCTATCTCTCTCTTCTCTCCTTTTCTCTACCTCTCTCTCTCTCTCTCTCTCTCTCTCTCTCTCTTTCTTTCTCTTTCTTTCCTTCTTTCTTTCTCTTCTCTCTCTTTTCTAATCTCTATCTCTCTCTTCTCTCTCTCTCACTCTCTCTCTCTCTCTCCTCTCTCATTCTTCTCTCTCTTCCTCTCTCTCTCTCTCTTCTTCTCTTCTCTTTCTCTCTCTCTTCTTCTCCCTTCTTCTCTCTCTCTCTCTCTCTCTCGTCTCTCTCTCTCTCTCTCTCTTTTCCTCGCTCTCTCTTCTCGCTCTCTCTTTCCTCTCTCTGCTTCTCTCTCTCTCTCTCTCTCTTTCCACTTCTCTCTATCTGTCTCACTCTCTCTCTCTTTCTTCTCTCTCTCTCTCTTCTCTCTCTCTCTCTCTCTCCTTCTTCTATCCTTCTCTCTCAGCTCTCTCATCGCGCTCTCTCTCTCTCTCTCTCTCCTCTCTCCCTCTCTCCTCTCTCTCTATCTCTCTCGCTCTTCTCGTCTCCTCTCATCTCTCTCTCTCTCTCTCTCTCTCTTCTCTCTCTCATATATCTCTATATTTATATATATATATATATATATATTATATAATATAGTATATTAATAAATATCTTCCTGGTCTTTACTTTTTTTTCCTCTTACATGTACTGTATATATTTGTGGTGTCGTATAGGTTTGAATATAGAGCACCAGAAGTTAGAAATACTTTCAGCAGGTGCTTGGTAATCTAATCAAATATTACACACACACCAGACCGCGAAGTATTATAGAAGATGGCGAAGAAAAAAATAAGCAGCATAGACACCAGCAACTTTCCAGCAGAATTGATAGCGACGTAAGGACATTTTGGGACGCTCGGACTTCGGTGTCCATCATGTACCTTTTTGCGTGTAATTGCGGCGTCCTAAGGACAAGAAATATAATACGGAAGAATTATTACACAAATTACTTTACATTTGTATGTGGATCGCGAATGTAACAGGCAAGACTATGGAGTTAAAAAAAATATTTTGGTATAGGCAAAACGGGATTTAATACGCTGCTCCTAGTCTATCATCAAGAATATAACGAACGAATTATTTTGTTCAAAGACGTAAAGTTTTTGGGATATTAAGTAGAAAGTAAAAAAAAAAACGCGTAGAAAAATATTTACTCATGTTTATTTTAGTTTGACTAACTAGACTGCCTCGAGTTCTGAGAGTGAATATTTGTTCGTTCGATTGCGGTTGAGTAAAAGCAAGGTAACCTTAACTAATGAAAACAAAAGAATAAATCCTCCTTAAATGAGTGATGCGGTGGCGTCAGCTATCCCGATGACTATATAAGATCTAGGTGTGGAAAGGGAGAGAAAGAGGAGGAGAGATGGAAGGATGAGAGGGGAGAGCGAGATGAGAGAGAGAGAGCGAGAGGAGAGGAGAGAGATGGAGAGAGAGTAGAGAGAGATGAGAGAAGCAAGAGAGAGAGAATGAGTTATGAGAGAGAGAATGGAAGAGAGAGATGAGAGAGATGAGAGAGAGAGAGAGAGAGAGGATGAGAGAGAGAAGAGAGATAGCATTTATATAATCAGATATTATATATATATATATATAAAATATATATAATTATATATATATATATATTTATATATATATATTAATATATATAACTATATGTTATTAACATATAATATATGTATATATATTATAAACTATTAAGATATTATAATATATTTTGTATATATATTCAGTAAAGATCTACATACTCCATTACACCAATCACACGCACGAAAGACACGCAACAAATCACCACAACAAAACCACACACAGCACATCCACACCACAAGCAACAAACACAACAGAACACACACACATCAACACACTACCACACACACACATCACACACACACACACACATATATACTATATTTATGATAATATATAATTTTATTATATATATATAATAGATATATATAGTGTGTCTTGTTTATCATGTATAATACATTATTATATATACTAGTTACTATAATATTCTATATTGTATCAATTATATTACTATATATATTTTATATATATAAATATGATAGTGTGTGTATGTCATATGTATAACTAGTTATATTATATATATAACTAAGATTATATATAATATATATATAACGATATATGAATATATATATATATATAATACAGTATACATACATTTACATTCAGCCCAGCATACAAAATATATATATATACATTACATATTATAATAATATCATAATATATATTATATATATATCTATATATATATAATATATATATACATATTTACAGATATATATAATTTATATGATATATATATATATATATATAGCAATAAAAATTATGTTCATATATGTGACTATATTTATATTTATATATATATATATATATATATATATATATAATATATATATGCGTCACATAAATATGTATACCCATGTAGATATTATATATAATATATATTATATATATATATATATATAACCACCACCCAAACACACACACCACCCCTAACACAACAGAAAACAAATATACACCCTCCACTCATTTCCCCAAATATACGTACCTCAACACCCGTACTAGCAAACACCTCACCAACCCTCATCACATAGTATGTAGAGAGCTATTATATTTTTTCATTTATTGTTTGTACATACTTAATTGCTTTACCATGAGGCGAGGTCATAGGAGAAAGCTTATATCATGTTAGTTAAAACCCCTGTGCTACCGAGTCACTCGTTTCGAAAAACGTGTCCACATACAAACTCACAATGAATAACCAAACAAATAATTTTAATAATAATAAAAATAGTCATTTTTTTTTTATACCGCTCAACCTCCAATTCCATCGACGAAGACTATCCTTTCTAATCTATAAATGCATCTTTCTCGAAAAAAAAAAAAGTTTTATTTGGCCGCAAACAATTCCGGCGAGCAAAGTTTCCACTCCGAAAAAATCTCCGTGATTGGGTATTTTGTCTGTATGTGGCGGGAAAGTTGGCACTAAGGCGGAATTCTGTATGCTGCTAAAAGTTTGTAATGGCCAAAGGCTTTGTAAAAGGGTTTTCCCTCTGGTGTTATGATCGGTAAGCTCTGCGCGGGAAGTTGCCGTGAGAAGCAATGACTAACCAACACGGGCCTCTCTCGGCGCCATTGCTAAAAAGGAAAATTGAAAAGTTAAGGGAAACACACTTGTATATTTTTTGGCGGCGGCGTGAGCATACTTTTTGATCAGCGTTTTCTCGCTTCCATCTTTAATTTTATGACACATCACGCGACACACACCACACGATAAACATATACACACGTAGATGAAATCGATAATATCATGTATTGTCTACCAGCTTTCTATCGATTATATCCTTTCATCTATCTAACCTATATAGGCATCTACATGTAATAATATATAATATAATAATATATATATAAAAGGATATATTATATATATAAATATATATTGGATGTATCATATATATATTTTTATATATATATAATAATAACATATGGTAAATGTACATATATAAATAGTATAATGAAATTTTATATAAATATATATATATATTATAATATATTTATATATATATATATATATTTATATATATAAATTTATATATATTTATATATATATTTATTAATAACATATCCATCTGTAAATATATAATATATAATCATAAAATATATACCATACATACTATATATATAGATATATATAGATCTATCTAATATATATATATATATATATATGATATAATATATGTAATCATATTAGGAATAATAATATAAATCCTAGAAAATTGTAGACAAAATACACAAGATATCGATATTTATATTATAATATATATTATATATATATATAAATATATATACATATATAATAATATATATATATATTTACGCACAACATACATACAATCATAACAATAGTCGGTTGTAAATCTTGTACCAACCATCAAAAATATTATATTTCCTTTAAGTTTTACATTCCCCTTCCATTTCGATAATCATTTTTGCCCTTACCCCTTCGACTATACAATTTCCTTTTTTTATTAACAGTTAGTTAGTAGATAAACAGGTTGAGAATTAACTTGAATTATAAAATACAACATAAACAAAAAGAAAAATAATATCATAAATATTCGTTCAATCTCATCGAACCTCCACCATAACTGTATTCCAATGTCTTAATAAAAGACTCTCCCTCTCTCCTCACATTTTCACCTTTTCATATCACAGGGAACTCCCCCAGCCTAAGCACTTTGCGTAATTAAAAGGAATTTTATAGCATGAAAACCCACAGGCCTCTCAGGACCTTAAGCTTCCTCGTAATATAAGCCACCCTTGGAACAAATTACCCGCAATGCGAAATGCTTTCCCTCTAAACAAAGGTAAATTTTAAACATTACTCTCACAATTTTATTTGCTATTACGCTCTCAATGATATTACTAACCTACCCTCGACATAAGCAGAAAAATACATTAACATGGACTGATCTCACTTTGGCACATAACACAGGTCAGTTTTCTTCCTCTACAAACACGCCAGGCAGCAATACGCAACCAACAAGTTTTTCTGACCGTGTGCCTTACTGCCTCAACTGCTTCGTTGGTGTTTTGTTAATGCAGTTGAAGCCATATATTCAATTAAGCTCACTTTACCTACACACATTACACTACGACACACCAACACACACACACACACCACACACAAACACACACACAAACACAACACACACACACACACAACAACACAACAACACACACAGGTTATCTCTCTCTCTCTCTCTTCTACTCCTCTCCCTTCGCGTGTCTCCCTCCTCTCTCTCTCTCTCTCCGCTTTCTCCTTCTCTCTCTTTTTCTCTCTCTCTCCCTCTCTCTCTCTCTCGCTCCTCACTCTCTCTCTCTCTCCATTCTTCTCTCTCATCTCTCTCTCTCTCTCTAATATATAGATAGAAATTAATATAATATATATATATATAGAGAAGAGATAGAAAGAAGAAAAGATATCTCTCCCGTCCTCCCCCCTATCGCCCTCTCTCTCTCTCTCTCTCTCTCTCTCTCTTCTATATATATATATAATATATAATCATTTATATATAATATAATATATATATATTATAAATATATATATATAAACTAAATTTTTATATGTATATTTATATATTATACATACATATTTTATATATTTTTATAAATATCTATATTTATAAAAAATATATATATCTATATATATATATATTATAAAAATATAAACACATCTCACACATACATACATATACATAACAGTATAATATAAATAAAAATAAATATATATATATAGATTAAATATAAATATAAATATTCACAATTTGTCTCGTTTTGCTAATCCTTTCCACAAGCGAAAGGATCTATAAAGATGCACAAATTTTTCTCTTCCGCAGGTGATCATAACCTGTGAGCCGTGAGGCTCGGTCAGGTGAGGTATGAGCTCCTCTGAGCTACAGACCTTCATCCAGTCCCTTTCTCTATAATTGCATATTATACTACACATGTATAAATAATAAATATATACTATATATATATATTTATATAATATTATATACATATATATAATATAAGTTTGTGGGAGTAGTTTTTTGTTGTGTGTATACACAAATGTATTTATATATATATATCTATATATCTCTAATATATAATATAAAAATATCAATAATATATATTATATTATATAGATAATATATAATAGTTATATATTTATAATAATAATATATCAATATAATATATGTCAATATATATATAATTTATATAATAATATAATAATATATATATATATATATGTAAATAAAACATACTCATAAATATATCATATATATATATATATATATATAAAATTATTTAAAATATATATTATTACTATAATGTAAAATTATAAATCAATACACAGTCTAAATATATATATATTTTTATCTAACATATTACACTATATATATATATATAAACGATATATATTTATATATATCTATAATATTAATATATATGTATATATATCAAATATCGTATATATATATGTAATATATGTAATATGAATAATATATGTATATATATATATGTATATATATATGTATATATATATATGATATAGAATTATATAAATTTATATATAATATATATATGATTATATAAATATATTAATAATATGTTTATTACAATAATCTATATATTATATCATATAAACAAGAAAACTATATATATACATAGTGGTGTTGTGCTATGTACCACTATCGATATATATATATATATATAATATATATAATATAAATTATATATAATATTATAATCATATATAAATATGTTATATATATACCCACACCAGGCCACACTTACATCATGTATATATAATATTCAATATATACTATATAATTATATATTATATATTATATTTTAACTATATACTATATATATAAATACATATATCTATGTTAATCACATACAATATATATATATATCGTATGTGATGATAGTGTGTGTGTATGTGAGTGTTGTGTGTGTGCATGTGTATATACTCACTATATACATACATACAATATATATATAAATATAACGCATATATATATTCAATATATATATAATGCATATATATATATAAACACTATATATATGAAACATATATACTCATATACATACCCCCCACCATATATTTTCATCTATTTCAAATAATATATATCATAACTATAATATATATCACGACTAGATATATATATATCAGTATATATATTATATTATATAAATATATAGATATATTTATATATACGAATTACTACCACATATAACACGATCCAATATAATATATGATGTGTGTGTGTGTGTTGATCGTGGTTATGTACAATCCAACTATATTGGTGCATCAAACTCATATATATAATATATATATATATACTATATTATATATATATATATAAATATATATATCATATGATGACTAATTATATATCTGGCAACGAGCTAGGAGAGGTTTCAGTGTTAGGTCTCATGATAATTAGGTGTAAAATTAATGTATATCCAGTTGATCCGTGGCTGGCAAAGCATCACAGGTGCAAAATATCTCGTTGAATGATCTTAAGAGAGCATATACGATCGAACATAGAAACAAGAAATTACACACTATGGTGTCGTAGAAAAAATTAAAAAAGAAAGAATTCCACAAGAAAGCTA
The DNA here is from genome assembly GCF_977035675.1 of Penaeus japonicus. Classification (NCBI taxonomy): domain Eukaryota; kingdom Metazoa; phylum Arthropoda; class Malacostraca; order Decapoda; family Penaeidae; genus Penaeus; species Penaeus japonicus. Next base: position 79,229 of record NW_028234438.1, on the reverse strand, counting down.
AAGCCTCTTCCAAGGGCAGTGAGGTGCCAAAAGTAGTAGTAGTTAAACCCACAATTTTAAACACGAAGGAAACATCTGAGTTATACCATCTTTATGTGTTTTGAAAATATAATGCAGTGTGAAAGTACATCCTGAGGGAAGTCTGAATATATTTCTAATTATAAAATCATACCATCAATCAGAACAACACAACAAAAAATGAAGGGATAAATATACAGCACTCCTAAACGCTCCCAACATAGTGCGCCACGTTTAACACCAGCGCCAAAGGGGTTTCAAAGGTGATTAACAGACCACCAACCAACTATATAGCCTGAGTTAATAATCCACTCCTAGTTCGTCGAGTACAACTATACTATAAAATCATACTATATTTGTGTTTTCAGTGTTCCATAAATCTAATCATGCAACCACACTGAATATCAGTTGAGAAAATTATTCGTAATGAAAGCCAAAACACTAAGGTAATGGCATCACCCATGAGTCATGAGAGCCACACCGAGGGACGCCACAAGCGGTTTAGGTACCAACTAGTAATAGCAAGACCTCTCCAAATTGTTTGTCCAGATATAATATGTATTGATCCACTCTGCCTACTATATTATATATATTCTTATGTATTCTGTACTATCTGTATATGTTTGTTGTGTGTATATGTGTTTATTATTGTATATTATGTGTACATGTGATATGTGTTATATATGTATATGTGTATATGTGTAAATATGTGTATATATGTATGTATGAATGTTTTATGTACTTTAAATAAAATTATTAAATGCATGGCACATTATAATTCATCATGCATGTGTGTGCAACGCATGAGACGCCGATATGATATGGGTTGGCATGTAAATGCAATGGCATACGGGCGTAGCCCAAACAACGCGTTGGAATATGTGCATAATTGCTTATTTGTATATAAAGGCGTCTTACGCTGTTACATTCTGTTCGTGTTTTATATACTAGTAACGAATATAAGTGGCGGGGCACGGGAGCGCGCATACCTCACATGTCAAACTATGCATTGTTGCGAGCAGGCCCATGCACGTATAAATAAACAAACCATACCCATTCTCACTTTGGGGGAGTTAGACCGGAAGGTCAGTGAGATAGGATCGGTGGGTTACAAAAGATCATCCTAATAACATGCGCAGACTAACACTTCAAAAGTTGGTTTATTGAGGAGATTAATGGTACACTATTCCGGTCCTAAAACTAACTACCCCCACACCGAGTTGACACAAGGCCGACTGGTGGGGGGTATCAGGCCACACACCTCTTAAATCTATTGATTTTCCTTCCAGTCAAGACATTCGGGGCCCTCATTCCCCGGAAGCGGGGAAGGAGCCCCTGGTCACCGAACAGGCGGCGCGCGAATCAGGTTCGCTCCGGAGCAGGAGGGAGACTAAAGAATCTCCGGGTTAGAACCCAGGCCTGCCATAAAGATGATGAACTTATGCACATTACAATGTAAGGACCCTGAGAAACAGAATCTCAATCTTTTGACACTGCTCTTGAGGATACACTCTTTCATTTATTAAATGGGATATTGTACAGGACTTTTACTGACGAGTTAGGAGACTAGAGCCGAAGAGCAGATAGAATTACTAAATGATAAAGGCACTTTATTATACTTGGCGAGGAAAACCCTTGGATAGCAAACAAGATATCAGGAGTAGGTTTCTTAGTTAAACAAGCGACTCTTCTGAAAAGGAATGTTAGGATATTTCTATTAGTGCAGATGCGGAAAGAGTAGTTTTCTGTAATACTGAAACTAAACAAACCGATATTAGCCTAAAAATTATCCAAGTCTGTAACGCTCTTCTAAATCCAGCAGTCATTAGTGATTGAGGGAGTTAGAGAGCTAACTATGAAGCATAGTGCAAGGCAAGCTACCGATAGAGCACAAATAAACCCATTTTACCGTGATTATGGGGGATGAATTTCTATGCCAATGATAGGAATAGAGAGGGGAAGAAATGGAGAAAAGAAAAGAAATTATCGGTTGGAAAAACATGGAATAGGCACCTAGAAATGACGAGAAGGGCAAAGATTGAATAGAATCTTGACGCCGAAGCTACGATCTCTTACTAAATTATGAATACATTCTTTGAAACTGAGAACCGGGAGGGAAATGGACCATCTGGAAATCACCATCCGCCGCAATTTTTTTAAAAACGATAATTGACTATTTCCATAAATCACCAATAGGGCCGTGAACATCGATACAAGAACGTAACCGTTAATTCAATAATGTAATATGTCGGACACGCGACACATTAGACTGGTAAGGAGTTAGAGAGTGTTTGTACAGAGTTAAGTTACAGATAAAGACATCTCTAGGGATCTCGAAACAAGCTCATACAAAAGCCTCTCTCCGCTAATGCTAAACCAACATCAAGACTAGGGCGACCGGAATTCAGTATCAACATCCCGGAAACAAATACTCAGCTCTCGAAGAAGATCTTGACATTTAGACCCAAATGAACGACCAATTCATGAGAATACATAATGGAAGCTTTGCACTTGAGATAGGGGGTATAAAGGACGGAAAAAAGTCAAAGGTTTCAGTAAGCTTTCGGTTAGAGGGACGGCGAAAGAGCTACTATGAAACAGCGTAGGGAACTTGAAAATAACATCAATCAGAGGACCAAGACGAGTAGAATCAACAAGAGCTGGACTAAGACGATTAAACAAGGAAAAGAAGAAAGGAGGATGTCACGCACCTAATTTAACATACAAAATAAACGAAGCTCTGCTTCGCTGGCACCAGCCTTAAGGCAACAAAGAGGAGGCTCGGAACAGGGAAAAACCAAATGTAATGTGTTAAAGTAGAAGAAACCCACGGATCACACGAGAGGCGACATACATAAAATCTAATGAACATTATCAAAGTAATAGAAGACTTCTATCGCAATCTATACCACTCAAACGACCAACGGCACATACGGACGACAAACACAACAATTGCAAGAGAACTTGTTCCCCAAAAAATCATCCGCTGTCTCACGGATTAGAACTTCAACCCCAATGAAAGTAATTAGGGAGCACTAAAAAAAGCATGGAAAAGAGGAGGGAAAAAAAAAAACACCAGGAGAAAGAAGACGGCATTCAGTGTCAGATTTTATTCGTCAAAGGGACACGACAGGAGGAGATTGCGGCAGTAAAAGGCTGGCCAGTCTTTAATAACACAGATGTCTATGACGTCGGTAAAATTTCCCGGAAGGACACAATGGAAAAAAACGCAATAATAATTTTTTTTAATACACAAAAAGGGAGACCACAAAAGATCATTAAAGAATTAACGACCTATATAAAGCGCCTCCTCTCAGTAATCTAATAAAACTGTTCACAAAAATCATCACAGCCCCGTACCACCGAGCACATTAGATTCAAAAACAACCCAGGGAACAGGCAGGGGGTTGGACAGCAGTGGGATTCTCAACTAACAAGACCATATCCACACAACTAGCTCATAATGAAGGGAGGAGAAAACGATAACGAAATATATGGAAGCCCCTGTGTATGGCATCTACCGTTAGATTATGAAAAAGCATTTGACTCGAGTACAAGATATCTAGCCAGTACTGAGATGCAATTCGTTAAACAAGGAGTAGAGGAAAAATATACTCGCAGTATCTATAGAGGAGATATATATAGAGATGGTAACAGCGAGCCGTCAAAAATCCAACGCAAGAAGAAGGAAAAAGGGGGGAGGAGGAAAATGGGGAAACCCAATAAAATACCAATTAAAAAAAGGGCGTTAGGCAGGGCAAGAACACCCATCTCACCGAAGCTAAATTTTACAGCCCTGCTTAGAGGGAAAGTATCTCAAGAAGTTAGACTGGAAAAGAGAGAGGGACATTTAATATTTTATTAATTTTAATAGTGGAATGAAGCACTTAAGCAATCTACAATAGATTTGCAGAAGTATGACATTGTTCTTTTCGGTTGTGTGTTTGAGGTCTGAGTCAGCAGAGTCAGCAGATGTAACTACAACAATTAATAAGCGATTTAAATAAGGAAAGTCTGTAAAGGAGAAAGATTGGCCCCGTTTTTTTTTCTTAAATTTTAAAATGATACATGGGAAAAAAGACCTAAAAGTACATGTTCAATCAGTCGAAACCCCAGTTAGTAAGCAAATACAAATACAAGGCATGAGGGTTTGGGCAGCAGGCGAAGGTACTAGAAGCAGTGAGCACGTGTGACGAGACTATGTATACCATAGGGCAACTTTTCAGTCGAGTACTATCCTGTGAAGCCGAGATTTAGATATAATAGAATTTACTTAATTTTATAAAAACGGAGAATCAGGAAATCAGGCTAGGTCTGGAGTGAAGGTTGCTTCGGCCCAATAACATAGTTAAAAATATATTACGAAGTAGTCTGCACTATGTCTAAAGAGAAAGATAGAAGATTTTTTTATAGACCAATGCGTCCTCCCCGTCATGACATATGGATCAGTAAACATGGACTACGACCAAAGGCACTCGATAGAGGGGGGCGAAATTAGGTAAGGCCCAAAGAGGAATGGAAACAAAGGCTTATGCTAGGAGTTGCTTAGCTTTACAGAGACAAGAAAAGGGCCACAAGGATCAGGCAGCAAACCAAAAGTAGAGGATATACTCAAGGGACCATCAAAAAGAAAAAGTGGCAGTGGGCTGGACACATATATCGGAGACATGGACAACAGGTGGACAAAGAAAACAACAAGAATGGGTAATACACGACACAAAAAGACTCAGGGCCAAAGACCAATGGACTAGATGGCGGGATGAAATAGCAAATAAGCAAAATTCGCAGGAGTCGGTCGTAGTGTAAAGGTTTAACTGGAATCAAAGGAACAACAAGCCCGGAAAAATGACTGGAGGACAAGGAATAAGATTGGAGAGAGGGCCTACGTCCTTGCAGTTTGGATTGATACAGGCTGATGATGATGATGATGAGATATATATATATACACACACAAAACACACACCACTCACACTCACACACACACACACACAACACACACACAACACACACACACACTCATCACAACACACACACACACACTATATATATATATATTTATATATATCATATATATAGATTTATATATATAATGTGCGTTGTTGTGTCGTTGCTTGTACGTATTGTGTTTGCATGTGTGATATGTGTGCATCGTGTGTTGTGGGCTGTTGTATGTGTGTTGTGAGTGTTGTATGTGTGTTGTGTATGTGTGTGGTGTGTGTTAAAATTTATGAATATGCAATTGCAAAAAGTATTCTTTCCGTGAGTAAAGAAAACAAGAGAGAATGCAAGTTGAGGAGGAAAAGAGTGAGAGACGGGAAAGAGAGAGAGCACGGCGCGCGCCGCGCAATGAGAAGGGGAGGGTGAGAAGATGAGAGGGGAATATAAAGGGAATGTATAATGACAGCAACCAAGAGTGAGGGGCAGGGTGAAGGCAGAAAGGAAGAGGGCGAATGTGTGAGGACGCTGTGGGGGTATTATAGTGATATAGTGTGATACACGAAATAGTGTCTGTAATACTTTAAACCAATGAGGCAACAGATAGTGCCTGATATTGTAATATTAGTTGTTTTATGATTTACTTTATTGTAGTGATATCATTTCAAGAGTTACTACATGGTACATGAAAGCACATTTGTTATTATTTACATTTTTTGCTATATTTACGTTTCGTTTTATGTACAATATGTAGCCTATATTTTTTTATGTACGATGATAATATTTCTGTTCTACGATACTTTATGTATGTACATCGTGCATCTGGCAACAACCTCAGAGAGACGAGAGGAGCGAGGTTGCCAGGTCACGAGGAGACCCAGAATGTCCTGTTCTATTTTCTTGCGTTTACACCTCCAAAGAACCTACTTTAGTCTGAGCTCAGGGTTCAATTCTCCAACAAGTTTAGAGGATTCACCATAGAGCATAACAGACGAAAGGGTGAGGGCGAAGGCGTGAGAGAGAGAAGGGGCGAAGACAAACACGCAAGGGTGAGACTGAGAGCGGAGGGAGGATAAAAAGGAGACGTTGAAACCGCGAAGAAGAAAAGGTGATGGCGAGAGAGAGCGCGAAAGGGTGAGAAGAAAGACTGGGGATAAATACGGAAACCTTGAAAGGGTAAAGGCGAGATAGATAGATAGATAGATAGATAGATAGATAGATAGAGAGAGATAGATAAATAGAGAGAGAGGAAGGGAGAGAGAGAGAGAGAGAGAGAGAGAGAGAGAGAGAGAGAGAGAGAGAGAGAGAGAGAGAGAGAGAGAGAGAGAGAGAGAGAGAGAGAGAGAGAGAGAGAGAGAGAGAGAGAGAGAGAGAGAGAGAGCGGAAGGGTGATGAGAAAGACTGAGGATATATAAGAAAACGTTAAAAGATTAAAGGCAAGAGAGAGCCCAAGGGTGAAGAAAAAGGTTAAGGATAAATAGGAAAACGTTAGAAGAGTGAAGGCGATAGCGAAAGGAGAAGAAAGCATGAGAATAATAGGATATCATTAAGAAAATTTGATCGTCAAAGAAAAAGAACCAAAGAGAGAAGAAGAAGAAGAAGAAGAAGAAGAAAAAAAAAATATAAGCAAAAGGACGCGAATACTCTATCGTGTCATTACTCGTGCCTGTCGCCGCGAGAGTTGCCGATTCCGAGGATTTCGAGGCAGCGCGAAGGAGGGGGGGGGGGGGCTTTTGCATGGGGGCATTTGTGGCTTGTGAGGGTCGAGGGTGACGCTAATGGGCTGTGAGGTCAACATGAGGCTTCCTGAGACTCTACGGCTCGATGTTTGTCTAGAGTGAAGAGGCTGCGTTGGAGTGGACAGAACGGAACCGCTCTTGGAAAATATGTTGTGGATTTGGTGAGCGGGGGAGAAGGGGAGAGGTGGGGGGAGTGGGGGGAAGGAAAGGAAAGTAAAGAGAATCTGTCTTTCTACCTATTTCTCTCTTTCTTTCTTTCTTGATCTCTCTTTCTCTCTCTATCTCTCATTCTCTTTCTCTTTTCCTCTGCATCCCTCTCTGTCTTCCCGCCCCCCCCCCCTCACTTTCTCTCTCTCCTTCTCTCTCTCTCTCTCTCTCTCTCTCTCTCTCTCTCTCTCTTCTCATTCCCTTTCTCCCTCACACACACACACAAATCAATCCCTCTCGTTTGATTTCGTAGCACAGATTGCTGACGTCAACCCGCCATTCAGATAATGAAATTTATTTCTATTTGTTTCCGCTCGTGTATTTGTTTGTTTATTCTTTCAACATGTCGACCAATACTCCTCTCCGTGATTCCAGGCAGTCAAGGTCGAGTCGAAACCTCGCGCCGTGATTTATTCTTCCCAAAGTGAACATTTCACTGGACGACGCGAATTTTCTCGAGACCAGTCAGATTGTATGAATAATGAGATGACGAAGATCAAAGCCCAGCATCCCACTGGGTTTCCTACGTGATATTACGGTGTGTTGGAAAGTTATCGGGGCTTATGAATCTTGAACTTTTTTTTTTTCTCTCTCTCTCATTTTTTTTTTTCCGCGATTACACTGAATACGATCCGTGTTTATTGATAGGATGGGATTGCATGGAATCATCGACTCTCTTTCTCTCTCTCTCTTTCTCACTCTCGCTTTCTTTCTCTTTCTCTCTCCAATCTCTCTCTCTCTCCAATCT
>NW_028234438.1:63054-65554 GCF_977035675.1 Penaeus japonicus | reverse complement strand
ATGATATACACGGAGCTGTCCGTATATCTGATCTTATTTCGTCCCATTCCGCCAAGGTATTACAAAATTAATGAAAAGAACAGCAAGAAGAGCTACTAAAATGGTGTAGAATTTTCCATGAATTATTAACAAGGGGGAAGACAAATAGTGTTAGAATGATGTAAGGTGTGAGCACAGAGAAAGGAAAGAATTCAAGTCAGGGATAAGGAATATTTTTAAACAGGTGAATCTTTCCTTCCTTATTTATATCTGATGGTATTATCATATCGTATCAGATTGAGTTATATGCAATGTATTTTAGTTATTACATAATGTGTAGCCTAACGGACAGAGCGTGCAAAAAAAAAAATCATTTTCACCATCTTTATTCTTATCATTACCACAATTACTTTTTTGCAATTGATATTATTATCTGCTTAGAGATCTCATTCACAGATCATTTATCAATATTTACATTCTCATATTTTAGTTTGGTTCAATTATGAATGCTATCACCGTCACCATCATCATCATTATTTTTGTCACAGTTATTATTATCATTAACATCATCATTATCACTATCATCATCATTATCATTATCTTTCTTTTTATAATATTCATTCCTATCAGTATCCTCATTATCTTTTTTATCATTATTATCAGTTTTTAGTCGCGATTATTACGTATTTTTATATCATTTATCCATTATTCATATTGTGCAAATCACTATTACAATTTGTTTCATCATTCTTATGCAATATCATTATTACAATACATTCCATTACGATCCGGTATAGATACTAAATGGAAGTAATATCATAAGGGAAAAGAGAGAGAGGACAGAGGAGAGGGGAGGGAGGAGCAGAGAGAATGAGGAGAAGGATTTTGTATATGTATATGTTATGTACTTTATATAATCATATTAATTTTTAGTAATATATTTATGATAATAGTAAGGTAGTTTATATATTGATATTATATATATTTGAGATGGCTATTGATATTTATATATATTATATAATATGCTATATGAGTGATATATTTATATATTCTATACTGGTAAAATAATATATTTATATATATATTTATATATGGTACAGATCTTATATATACTGGAAGTTATGATTTTTATTTATTATATTTATTTATATATATATATTTATATATTATTTATATATATATAGTAGTTTAGAATGTACTGTCTTTTGATTTTCTTTTATATATATATGATCTATTTATGATTGATATAGATAGGATTTAATTATTATACAGTTGTAGTTACAGGTATTACATAGATTTATACTTTATATATTCGTATATTTATATTTATATTTTTACCTTTATATATTATAGTATTTAACAATATAAGATCACATAGTAGCTATTGTATAGATTATTATATATATATATATATATAGGTAATATTATATATATATATTTACCCAAAACTTTTTTTATATATATGTAATTTATATATTTATATGATAAGTAGTATTTATATATATGAATATAATATATATATATGTATGTTTAGCTTGATAGTATGTATTATATATATATATATTATAATATATAATGATATATTATAATATATATATTATATTTATTAATAGATGGACTATTTAGAGTTAATTCACTTATTTCAGTATATTCCTATATCATATTTCATATCCCTCCTATATATATATATATATGCATAAATATATATTATATTATTGAGAGTTGTATTTGATTACTATAGGTATCTTGAGTACTCTTATATATCACGTGTACTACTACTTTATACATTTCACCTACTATCCCGTCAGAATAAAGGTAATTTGATAGTGTTGATCGGTTGCTGTGAGTTAGAGAAGATAGATTTTTTTTATAGATATAGATATAGTGAGATATTACACTATCATATATATATATAAATATATATATATATATAAATAAATATATATAGATTTGATATTTATATATATAATATATCTATTATAGATTAAATACATAGATATAATATAAATAAGAGATAAATTAAATTAATTTAATAATTAGTGAACCGCTCAAATCTATATATGATATATATAGATTAAATATTTAGAATCATGTTGTTATATAGAGTATAAATATTATTTATATTTATGTAAGAATTATATATTTTGTTTATATTATAATATTGTATTGATATATAACATATATTATCAAGATAATTAGGGTTAAAAAAAGAAAGAGTGATATCAAACCTGTTCCAATCAATCAAATAGGAAAATTATAATCTCTTGTATCTCTTCTCAAAAAACCATTTTTCTATTTCACTTTGTCAAATATACATTTTCCTTATCTGTATTCATTATATTAATTTATTTCACCTTGCAGGAAAGGGAAAAATTTTTACAAAGTTTTTATTGATTCTAGACACTCAACAACGGATTATCCATCATGTTTGTCAAAAACCGTGGGAGTCGTTGTTAGTCGTTTTGTTTGTAAATGCTCGCGCGATAAGGGCATCAAGAAATATAAATAAACGTTTTCCTTC
>NW_028234438.1:57776-62954 GCF_977035675.1 Penaeus japonicus | reverse complement strand
TCTTAAGAATCCCCAATCATCTCTTAAGAATGACCTCTGGTGTTCCCAGCCGCTGAGTACCTAGGAATCCCCCCCCCTCCCAGAGCCCCTAATCCCACCCTAATCATCCCTAATCCCAATCCCCAATCCCCGCTCACCTGCTGAGTGACTCCATCATCTGCATGAGCAAGGTGGTTGGCTGAAGTCACGAGCGCGTTGTTGACGAAGTACCTCTGGTGTTCCCAGCCCCTGAGTCCCTAGGAATCCCTCCCCCCCCAGTCACCCTCCCCTGAGCCCCTAATCATCCCTAATCATCTCTTAAGAATCCCCAATCATCTCTTAAGAATGACCTCTGGTGTTCCCAGCCGCTGAGTCCCTAGGAATCCCCCCCCCCCAGAGCCCCCCCCAGAGCCCCTAATCCCCCCCTAATCCCAATCCCCAATCCCCTCTCACCTGCTGAGTGACTCCATCATCTGCATGAGCCAGGTGGTTGGCTGAAGTGACGAGGGCGTTGTTGACGAAGTACCTCTGGTGTTCCCAGCCCCTGAGTCCCTAGGAATCCCTCCCCCTGAGTCCCTAATCCCACCCTAATCCCTCCCTAATCATCCCCAATCCCAATCCCCAATCCCCCTCACCTGCTGAGTGACTCCATCATCTGCATGAGCCAGGTGGTTGGCTGAAGTGACGAGGGCGTTGTTGACGAAGTACCTCTGGTGTTCCCAGCCGGTGATCGAAGGATTTCCCGAAGGAAACTTGGTGATGTAGAGGCGCGGGTTTCCGGGCAGTTCGGTGTTGAGTTCGTCTGGCAGGTCTTGCACGGAGTAGGGGATGTTGGCTGGAAATGGGAGAGAGAAAAAGGGGGGTTATTATTGTTATATATATATATATTATAAAGAAATAAAATATATATATATATTATAAAGTGGGGTTAGGCTTGCAATGGAGAAGAAAAAAGGGGGGTTAGGGTTGTTAATGGGGAAGAAAAAAAAAGGGGGGGGGGGGTTATCTCTCTCTCTCTCTCTTTCTTTCTTTCTTTCTTTTCTCTCTCTCTCTCTCTTTCTTTCTATCTCTATCTTTTTCAGGTCTTGCACGGAGTAGGGGATGTTGGCTGGAAATGGGAGAGAGAAAAAGGGGGGTTATTATTGTTATATATATATATATATATATATATATATATATATATATTATAAAGAAAAAAAAAATATATATATATTATAAAGTGGGGTTAGGGTTGCAATGGGGAAGAAAAAAGGGGGGTTAGGCTGGAAATGGGAGAGAAAAAAAGGGGGTTAGGGTTGTTAATGGGGAAGAAAAAAGGGGGGTTAAGCTTGCAATGGAGAAGAAAAAAGGGGGGTTAGGCTTGAAATAGGAGAGAAAAAAAGGGGGGTTAGGGTTGTTAATGGGGAAGAAATAAAAGGGGGGGGGGGGTTATCTCTCTCTCTCTCTTTCTTTCTCTTCTCTCTCTCTCTCTCTCTCTTTCTTTCTTTCTCTCTTCTCTCTCTTTCTTTCTATCTCTATCTTTCTTTCTCATCTCTCTCTCTCTCTTTCTTTCTATCTCTATCTTTTTCAGGTCTTGCACGGAATAGGGGATGTTGGCTGGAAATGGGAGAGAAAAAAAAAGGGGGGGTTAGGGGTGTTATTGTTGTTGTTGTTATGATGTGTGTTTCCTTCTCTCTTTCTCTCTGATGTTGGCTAGCAATGGGGAAGAAAAAAAGGGATGTTGGCTGGAAATGGGAGAGAAGAAAAGGGGGGTTAGGCTTGAAATAGGAGAGAAAAAAAGGGGGGTTAGGCTTGAAATAGGAGAGAAAAAAAGGGGGGTTAGGCTTGAAATAGGAGAGAAAAAAAGGGGGGTTAGGCTGGAAATGGGAGAGAAAAAAAGGGGGGTTAGGCTTGCAATGGAGAAGAAAAAAGGGGGGGGGTTATCTCTCTCTCTCTCTTTCTTTCTTTCTCATCTCTCTCTCTCTCTTTCTTTCTCTTCTCTCTCTCTCTTTCTTTCTATCTCTATCTTTTTCAGGTCTTGCACGGAATAGGGGATGTTGGCTGGAAATGGGAGAGAAAAAAAGGGGGGGTTAGGGGTGTTATTGTTGTTGTTGTTATGATGTGTGTGTTTCCTTCTCTCTTTCTCTCTGATGTTGGCTGGAAATGGGAGAGAAAAAAAGGGGGGGTTAGGCTTGTTAATGGGGAAGAAAAAGGGGGGGTTATCTCTCTCTCTCTCTCTTTCTCTCTTCTCTCTCTCTTTCTTTCTCTCTTCTCTCTCTCTCTCTTTCTCTTCTCTCTCTCTCTCTCTTTCTTTCTCTCTTCTCTCTCTTTCTCTTCTCTCTCTATCTTTTTCAGGTCTTGCACGGAGTAGGGTATGTTGGCTGGAAATGGGAGAAAAATGTTGTTAGGGTTGTTAATGGGGAAGAAAAAAGGGGGGTTAGGCTTGCAATGGAGAAGAAAAAAGGGGGGTTAGGCTTGTTAATGGGGAAGAAAAAAGGGGGTGGTTGTCTCTCTCTCTCTCTCTCTTTCTTTCTATCTCTTTATCTTTTTCAGGTCTTGCAATGGGAGAGAAAAAAAGGGGGGGTTAGGCTTGTTAATGGGGAAGAAAAAGGGGGGGGGTTATCTCTCTCTCTCTCTCTCTCTTTCTTTCTCTTCTCTCTCTCTCTTTCTCTTCTCTCTCTCTCTCTCTCTTCTCTCTCTCTCTTTCTTTCTCTTTCTCTCTCTCTCTTTCTCTCTTCTCTCTCTCTCTCTTTCTTTCTCTTCTCTCTCTCTCTTTCTCTTCTCTCTCTCTCTCTCTCTCTCTTCTCTCTCTCTCTCTTTCTTTCTCTTCTCTCTCTCTCTTTCTTTCTATCTCTATCTTTTTCAGGTCTTGCACGGAGTAGGGGATGTTGGCTGGAAATGGGGGAGAAAAATGTTGTTAGGGTTGTTAATGGGGAAGAAAAAAGGGGGGTTAGGCTTGAAATAGGAGAGAAAAAAAGGGGGGTTAGGCTTGTTAATGGGGAAGAAAAAAGGGGGGTTAGGCTTGAAATAGGAGAGAAAAAAGGGGGGTTAGGCTGGAAATGGGAGAGAAAAAAAGGGGGGTTAGGGTTGTTAATGGGGAAGAAAAAAGGGGGGCTAGGGTTGTTAATGGGGAAGAAAAAAGTGGATGTTGGCTGGAAATGGGAGAGAAAAAAAAGGGGGTTAGGGTTGTTAATGGGGAAGAAAAAGGGGGGGTTATCTCTCTCTCTCTCTCTCTCTTTCTTTCTCTTCTCTCTCTCTCTTTCTTTCTATCTCTTTATCTTTTTCAGGTCTTGCAATGGGGAAGAAAAAGAGGGGGGTTAGGGGTGTTGTTGTTGTTGTTATGATGTGTGTTTCCTTCTCTCTTTCTCTCTGATGTTGGCTAGCAATGGGGAAGAAAAAAAGGGATGTTGGCTGGAAATGGGAGAGAAAAAAGTTGTTAGGGTTGTTAAAGGGGAAGAAAAAAGTTGTTAGGGTTGTTAAAGGGGAAGAAAAAAAGGGATGTTGGCTAGAAATGGGAGAGAAAAAAGTTGTTAGGGTTGTTAAAGGGGAAGAAAAAAAAGGGGGGTTAGGGTTGCAATGGGAGAGAAAAATGTTGTTAGGCTTGTTAAAGGGGAAGAAAAAAAGGGATGTTGGCTGGAAATGGGAGAGAAAAAAGTTGTTAGGGTTGTTAAAGGGGAAGAAAAAAAAGGGGGGTTAGGCTTGTTAAAGGGGAAGAAAAATGTTGTTAGGGTTGTTAAAGGGGAAGAAAAAAGTTGTTAGGCTTGAAATAGGGAAGAAAAAGGGGGGTTAGGCTTGTTAAAGGGGAAGAAAAAAAAGGGGGGTTAGGGTTGCAATGGGAAAGAAAAATGTTGTTAGGCTTGTTAAAGGGGAAGAAAAATGTTGTTAGGCTTGTTAAAGGGGAAGAAAAAAAGGGATGTTGGCTTGTTGCAAATGAAATTTTTTTTTATTAGGCTTGCAATGGGGAAGAAAAAAAAGGGGGGTTATTGCAATTATTAGGCTTGCAATGTTCCAAAGGGGAAGAAAAAAGGGGGTGTTATTATTGTTGTTGTTGTTGTTGTTATGATGTGTGTTTCCTTCTCTCTCTCTCTATTGTTAATGTTATTATTATTATTATCATTATTATCATCATTATTATCATTATTATCATCATTATTATTATTATCATTAATATATCTTTTGTTATTATTGCTATCATTATTATCATTATTATCATCATTATTATTATTATCATTAATATATCTTTTGTTATTATTGCTATCATTATTATCATTATTATCATCATTATTATTATTATCATTAATATATCTTTTGTTATTATTGCTATCATTATTATCATTATTAATGCTATTATTATCGTTATTATTATTATCATCATTAGCATTATCTTTATCATTATCTTTATCATCATATTTTTAATTTATTTATTTTATTTATTTATTTATTTATTTTATTTATTTATTTTATTTATTTATTTATAATTTATTTATTTATTTAATTTATTTATTTATTTAATTTATTTAATAATTATTATCATTATATTTTTGGTTGAACCGAAATTTTATTTCACTCTATTTTTTTTAATTCTATACGTTTTTTTTTAATTTTTTTTCTTTATTGTTTTAGGACCTGTTCTGTCTCCTTTTATATATATATATATATATATATATATATATATATATATATATATATAAAAATATATATATTATAGATATATTAAAAAATCATTCAAAAAAAAAATATATATATATATATTTATATAATATATATATATATATAATATATAAAAATATATTTTATATATAGAATATAAATACAAAAATATATCTATATATAAAACATATACATAGAAATATATTCATATATAAAAATATATACAAAAAAATATATCTATATATAAAGAATATACATAAAAAGTTTTATTTATTTAATTTTTATTTTATTTTCATTGTTTATTTCTATTTTTAGAAATGTATATAAAAAAAAAAATATATATATATATATGAATATACAAAAAAAAAAAAAAATAAATAAAATAAAAAGAAAATAAAATATATATATATATATATATAAAATATATATATATATATATATATATATATATAAAATATATATATGTATATATATATATATATAAATATGTAAAAAAAAAGATATATATATATAAATATGTAAAAAAAAAACATATATATATACATAGAAAAAAAACAAAAATATATTAAT
>NW_028234438.1:50247-57676 GCF_977035675.1 Penaeus japonicus | reverse complement strand
TGAGATAGTAAAGAAAGATAGATAGAGAAAGATAAAGAGAAAGATAGATAGAGAAAGAGAGGAGGAGAAAACAAAAAAGAGAGTGGAAGAGAAACTGGGTATTTCCACCTTTATTTTTATTTTTCTTATTATTCCGGTGCAAGTCGTGAGGGTTTTGAAAAAGCGGGGATAAGGGGACCACTCCGCCGGGAGAATCATTGTTGGTGTAAAAACTGGTGTTTCCTGCGTGTGGCGCGGCCGATTCACCCGCGTCTGAGTGCGTGCATGTGACTGCGACTTTAACCATTAATAATGACTCCCAAACATTCATCTTTGCTTTAAAACAAATAATCTCCCCTTGAAGATCAAATTTTATTCAATCAACTAGGTGTATCACAAATGAAGTTTCTATCTTGATTTTTGATAAGAAATAGAATTATAGGAAACAAAAAACGCTGCAGGAACTGAAGCAAAAGGATACGGAGAAAACAGCAGTCCCCAAAATCATAAGTGGTCCCAAAATACAATTTCGTCTCTATTCTTTGTGCCTTTGGGAATATTAGTTCGAAGGCAATAATTGAAATAATGGTATTTGTAATATGGTAATCGGTATGATGACTGTGATAATAATGATAGATCAGAGTAGTGTAATGATATGAATTAATGGGGATGATGTAATAAAAAAAATAACTATTAATAATAACGATAAATGATAATGATGATGATAGAAATTAATAAGAATAATAATATAATGTTAATTATGATACTAGTGATGATAATAATAGCGAAATAATAAACAATGATAATAATAGTAATAATAATAATATGATACTTCAATTGATTAATAGATAATAACAATAACATTGATAATGATAATTTGATAATAGGAAATAATAAAACGTTTAGTAATAACAATAATAATACTGGTTATGATAATACTATAATATGAAAAACATATTGTCAACAAACACGGTACGGGCGTTAAAAGCATATATAACGAGAGAAGAGAATAGTGAGTGTGATAAAGATACAATAAAGTATAATCAACACGTTGAAGGAGGGCCGTTGAAAATAGTGAGAATGAAAGAATAAAAAAAAGATTAAATGATTATAAAAAAGATGAAAGTGTATATATGCATGAATTTATTACGAATGAGTTTATTGGCATCTCTCTCCTTCTCTCTCTCTTTTCTTTCTCCCTCTCTCCTCTGTCTGTCTCTCTTCTATATTACTATTTATTCATCTATTTTCTCTCGCTTTCGCTCTCCCTGTTGCTCTTTTTTCTAATATCTTTGTTTTTACATATTCCTCTTTATAAATGCAAAGTATTTTATTTAAATGACTTAACAACAGGAAGCATATAATTTAGAAAGTATTATTTTCAGTCTATTATTTCGTTTATGATTATCAACAAAATTGGACAACGGCAACTGCGTAGTATCAACTATTTTTACTTCTTTGCATATGCTCTTGCAATCTTGATAGCATATCAAGGAAAAAAATACTCGCAATTTAAAATACTAATATTTGTTCACTCTTATAGGTCGAGGAGGTGGTGGAGGGGAGGGGAGAGGAGGGGAGGGTCTGTCATAACAAAATACCAGATACAATCTTTACCATTTTCCGTTGACTTGAAAATGCTTTTGTTTTCAAATCTTGCATTCGTATTTCTTATCAGTCAAGAAACGGAAGTTGGAAATCTAACGCGAAAATTGCTTTTCACACTTTTTTTCACATTTTTTTTTTTTTTTTTTTTTTGAACACTCGTTTTTTCTTGGCATTGTGTTTTTGTTAAGGATTTTTTGTGTTATAGATATCATTAGTGTATGTACAGCGCGTGTGACAAGTAAACAAATAAGTGAATGTATTATTTACGTTTGTTGTTGTTGTTGTTATTATTTTGTTGTTGTTGTTTAGATTTTTTTATGATTATTTGCTTGGTTTTTCTTATTGCATTTAGTATTAGATTGATTATTTTTATTTATTATTATCATTGTTTTATTACTACCCTCTTTGATTTTATTATCAATATCTTTTATTATCAAAAAATTCATGGTGATTGTATCAACATTATCATTATCAACATTGTTATCTATTATCATCATTAGCGTAGTGTTCTTCATTATCCATTATTATCATCATCTTCTTTTGTCATTATCTAATTCAATTATCATTATTAATATCTATTATCACTAATATTTTTCGTGTTTATTTTTTTAATCAGTAAGACAGGGGCCCAATATTGCTTTTATTATCATCATTATACTTTCATATTATCATCATGCTCCATTGTTCAAAATTATTATTTGATTTTCATTACAATCATCATTTTATCATCATTAGGCCCTAACCACTATTTTCATTATTATTAATTATTGTCATCAATTATGATAAATATCATATATATTACCCTTATTTTTTATCATTATTATCACTGTTGATTATGATGCAAATTATATCACAGTAACTATTGTGTAATCAAAACGTTGTAATCTTGTATTTATTCATTATCTTGTATTTATCCATGTATATCTATTACATAACTACTCTCCCTACACACACACACACACACACCACACACACACACACACACACACACACACACACATATATATATATATATTATATATATATATATATATATATATATATAATATATATGTATTCACACATAATATTACACAATATTTTGATTTGAGCATCCCTAAGCTATTAAATGAGCTATTTACCTGACCTTGCAATACCAGACACACCATAACATCGCTACCACCAGTGCTAGCACCGTCCGTTGCTGCAGCCACACAGCAACCTTGCAAGTATGATGATTGGAACCACTCGCAAAATCACTTGCTGTGTTGGCTTACCATAAACTTTCATTCTGTATACAGGGTACTTTTGGTATCTTTGATCTGTATTCTCTCTTCCTTCTTCTTTTCTTCTTCTTCTATCTCTTCTTTATTTTTTTTCTCTCTCTCTTTCTATCTCATCTCTTTTTCCTTTTAATCCCTCTCCTCATTCTCCTTCTCTTCTCCCTACTCCCCCTCTTTCCTCTCTCCGCTCCCTATTTCTCCCTCTCCTTCCTCTCCTTTCTTCCTTCCTCCCCCACCCCCTCCCCTCTCTTCCTACCCCCCCCCCTTTCCTCTCTTATCCCTCCTTCTTCCCTCCCCCCTTCCTTTCCCTCTCATATCCCTCCTTCTTCCCTCCCAATGCCCTCCCTCCCTCCCTCCCCTCCCATTGCCCTCCCAAAATACCAGCTGCAAACTATACAAGTGATGAAGCCTTTGTCACATACATAGTTATTAATACTGTAGCTTCGGGTTCTTTGTCCACTGAAGCATGACTCATTGAAAAACCTCATGAGAAGGTGTTTGTGTGTTTACTCTTAAAGGGTTTGTGGGTTGTTTCGGCTTTATATGTATTCCTTTTTTTTTTTTTTTTTTTTTTTTTTTTTTGTTTTTTTTGCCATTGTCACTTTGTTTTTATTTATTTTTTTTTGTCTGTGTTTTTCTTTGTTTGTTTGTTTGTTTTATTGTTTTATTGATCTATTCTGATTTGCTGTGCCGTTGGTTCGAAACTTCGTAAATTGGTCATATGCTGATCTGTTATTAATACTCTTGGAAGTTACTATTATTGTTATCATTATTTTTACTATTATCATTGTTATTATTGTCTTCATTGTTATTATTTTCTTTTTCATTTTTATGACACATTATTTTAGTTTCCGTATTGAGCATTGTGTTTTCTCCTGATGTAATTGGTACAATGGAATACTGGCATTAGTGGTATGAATGTACTATGCAGCAAGTTTCAAAACATTGAGTTATATTATGGATGGATAGTTTATGATACCATGAATTATAGCACTATAACGGCTGAAAAAAATATGTAACACAATTGAAAATTTTAAAAGAATATTTCCAAATCCCTTTTTCCACATCAGATAAAAGGATACTTATCATTCCAATCTATAAAAAATCTATCAAAGTAAAAAAAAAAAAAAAAAAAAAAAAGAAAAAAAAAAAAAAAAAAAAAGAAAGAAAAAAAAAAAAGTATATCGGACTTCAACATACTAAATAGTAAGAACATCACTTTGCTATAGACTCTAGCACCGAGTCAATTGCACGTTGCACTATTAGTTCGTTATAAGCCATGCTTGCGCTTTCAACAAATATTTAGGTAGAGTGCCAAGCAAATAAAATTATTGGCGACTTGATGAAAGAAAAGGATGTCTGGACACTTCTATAACAGCCAATGAGACTTATATATCTCGCTGATAGATAAAAAAAGGAAAAAAAAGAATGGTGGAAAATGTTTTAAGTTGTATTTCACGTTAATTGTGTGCATTAGGTTTATTAATCAGGATTTATGTTTTAACGATGTGGACTTTTGGTATATTTACAATGTTTTTTTGTTTTGTTTTGTTTGTGAGTTGCTTGTTTGGAATATTAATGGGATTGTTTGAGTTTTCTAGGGTTGTGTTTATTAACGTAATCCGCTTTCTTATTTTCTTTAAGATTTTTTTTTTTTTTTTTTTTTTACTTTCTCTATCTATCTATCTATATATATATGTGTGTGTGTGTGTATATATATAGAGAGAGAGAGCGAGAGAGAGTGATTAGACAGACAGATAGATATAGATAAATATAGATATGTATTTATGTATGGTTTTTTTTTTTTATCTATATTCCACACCCACACGCCTAAACATCAACAAAAACACGTCACACTTATGGCTACTCCCTTTTTTTGTTCACCCTCTCACTCACCCGCCCCCATCCCCACCTCTTCTCTCTCTCAAAGAAGGCGCAAGGCAAGCAAGCACCCCTATAGATCAAGTTCGAGCCAAGATATTGCGGTAATTGGAGCGTTGAATCAGTGAATCTTGCCGAAAGAATGCGCTGGTTGCCGGTCGGTGGAGCTCGTCTTGATAAGCGCCGCGCCCCCCCCCCCTCCCCCCCTCCTTTCCTCTCTCCCTTCTTGACCCCTACGCTACTTTCTTCTTCTTCCTCCTCCTTTTCTTCTCCCCTTCCCCCTCTTCCTCTTCTTCCCCCTTCATCCTCCTCCCCCTATTCTTTATTTCTACCTCCCCCTTCATCCTTCTCACTCCCCCCACATCCTCTCTGTCTTCCCCTTCTTCCTCAATCATCCACCTTCTTCTTCCCCCGTCCCTCCTCCCGCTCCCCCCCCCCTCCCCCCAAGCCACTGACGCGGTGCATGTTCAAACTCCTGTGCCTTGTTTAGTTCTTGGGGGTTCGAGGAATGCACCTGGAGGGGGAGGGGGGGAGAGGAGGACAGGTGGGAGGGGGAGAGGGTAGGAGAGGAGGACAGGTGGGAGGGGGAGGGGGGTGGCTTCGGTGTGTGGGGATGTGTTAGGGGTAGGTGGTGGGGAGAGGAGTGGGTAGTGGGTAGTGAAGGAGGTGGAGGAGAAGGGGAAGGGGTGGGAAGAGGAGTAAGGGGATTGGGGAGAGGGTGGGAGGGTGGGGGGTAGGTGGGAGTATGCGGTGTACGGAGAGGGAATACGGGAGGGGAGGTGGGGGGTATTCAGGTAGAGGGGGTAAAGAATGAGGGAAGGGGGGGGGAGGGGGGGAAGAGGGAAGCGGTGGGAAGAAGGGAAGGGAGTAGCAGGGAAGGGCGTAATGAGAGGGGGGGAAGGGGAGGGGAGGGGAGGAGCAAGGGTGTGTCAGTGGGCGTTGCTTGTAATGAGACGAGTGAGGAAGGCAGGGGGGAGGGGGAGGGGGAGAGGGGGGTAGTTAGGAGTGATGGGTGGTGTAGGAGGAGGATGGTGAGGAAGGAGAGGAAAGGGGGGAGGGGGGGGAGCTAATGGGAAAGGAAGTGCGATGAAATGACTAAGTAAAACTGAATGAAACAGGGGTGTGGGCGGAAGGGGGGGTGGGAGAAAAGATGATGATAACAATGAAGAATAACAACAGAAGCGCGACACACACCCACACACACGCACGCACACACAAACACCCTATCTGGTTGCGCAACGCGATACACACTCGCCTACTAGCACACGCAAACAAACACTGCATATATCAAAAGAACACACTCTAATGATGCAGAATATATGAATCTAAACTAATAGATTCGCTCTTAAACCTTTTATACCTCGTGCTTCCTCTTAGATGTACTTGATACCACAACCATAACAGCCAACAACCATAGCAACCAACGACCACAACAATGACCAACCATAACAACCAACAAACCATATAACAGCTAACAACCATAACTACCAACAACCATACCAACCAACAATATAACCAAGCAACAACCAGAACAACCAATAAGTAAACAACCAAAACAATGAACAAGCAACAACCATAACAGGCAACAACCATAACAACCAATATAATAAACAACCAACAACCATAACAACCAATAACCAATAAATAAACAACAAAAAACAATTAACAAGCAACAACCATAACAGCCAACAACCATAACAACCAACAATCAAAACAATGAACAACCATAACCACCACTTACCCTTTTCCAAACGACAATAAAAATAAAGAGAGAGAGAGAGAAAAAAAGACCATGGCCTCTTTTCACAATTACAAAACCGAAAATCACACGGCAGAGGAGGGGGAAGGAGGAGAGGGAGAGAGGGGGAGAGGATAAGGAGGAAGGAAAATAGGCCTATTCGTCGGACCGGACAGGCAGGAAGGCACACGCACATAAAGACGAAAAAAAAACGAATAAAAAAAAAGGATAGAAAAAGAAAAGAAAAAGAAAAAAAAAGAAGAAAGGAATACCACGTTGGGTCTTTGGCCTGGAGAGCTCTGGGGGAGCATCCTTTTCCATCGCTAACACAATGGCTTGGGTGTCGGGCCTGGGTTAAAAGAAAGACAAATTGTATCACAGCAAGCAAAAGGGGAGAGAGGGAGGAGGGGATAGGGAGGGAGAGGGGGGAGAGGAGAGAGAGGGAGAGGAGGTAAAGGGAGATGGGAAGGAAGAGGGAGAGTGAAAGAAAAAGAGGTGAAGAGAAAAGAAGATGAAGGAGAGAGAGAGTTAGAGGTAGATAGATAGAAAGAGAGAGATATAGATAGATAGAGAGAGAAAGAGAAAGAAACAGATAAATAGAGAGAGATAGAGATAGAGAAATAGAGAGAGAGAGAGAGACAATCGTGTGACATCCGACTCCAAAAAGCACCCGCCCTTTTAAGTCTAAAAGAACCTACATCCTGAATTCCTTCTCTCATCCCCCCTTGACTCATCATCCTACCCTCTTACTCTCACCCATGCTTCTTACTCATCCCCATTTCCTACGACAGGGGGGGGGTGAAAAGAGAGGGGGTTACCGGAGGAGGGGAGGGGAGGGGGCAAGGGGAAAGACCCGTGAAAGAGTTATAATAGCAAACGTGAAGACCGTAAAGACCGTGTAATGCTTGCTATTGGACTGAGCTTGCCGTCGGTAAAAAGGGGAATTGATGAATATTTTTTA
>NW_028234438.1:44433-46933 GCF_977035675.1 Penaeus japonicus | reverse complement strand
TGTTGCACATTATTAGAATGCACACAAGGAAAATAATGATGACAATAAAGATGATGCTAATGATTATAGACCACACACCATGAAATATCAAATAGAAGTAATGTCACTATCATTAACATTGTTTTATCATCAATCTCCTGTTCATTATGAACGATTAATTAATGATGCACCTTCTGGATCTAGTACAACCCATTGATTATAGCCATTTTTTCAGCACTGCATTATTGAAAGAAATTCGATCCTCCGACTGCAATCATTACGGCACAGTTTTCATCAAAGCCACAAAGCTTAGCGCGAAATATAGATCTGGAAGCGCGGAGTAAAACGGGATTTATTCACTAAATATACGGATTTTTGATCATATGTAACTAAATATTGTGTCCGGAAATCCCGGACAGTTTTTTGACACCTTCCAAATTCCGAAAATACTAGCGTAGTAAGGGAAGTCCCGAGTTGCCAACAGTCCGTTTAAGAGTTATATAAAGCAAGGCCAATCGTAGCGAGCAGAGTCAACTTTGCACTCGCACCGCAACATCTCAACAATGTATTAGAAGATGGTCAATTTTCTTTAGGACAGGATTTACGATATATGATATCCATGCGGCTTATGTTATAATCTATATATACCTACACCCTTATTTCCTGATTCAAATACACTGCAAACAAATCTAAAAGAGAACTTCTTCAGGTTTCCCGCAGTGTGTTGGTCCTGCTGGTGGTGTCGTCCTCCGGCCTCAGCCAGTGGATCTCCCAGACCCAAGAAGCGCCACTTAGGATAAACAGGATACCGGCTATACGGAGGAACGGTAGGATACGCCTCGAGATTTGGCTTAAGGAGCTAAGGGGGCTACGAGGCTTCGGCCATATCTCACTATCCGTATAACGCTCCTATATGGATAGACAAGGTAAGGATTATAATCATAGCACTTAATAAAAAAAAAAAAAAATCTAAAATTTAGCACCAGCTTGTACATTAAATTTCACACTTAAAATTTTCCGAATCGCAATTTTCCACGTAATCAAAGCATATTCAGTATATATACTTCAATAATAGAGAAAAACTCATGAGACCATTATCCCATTCCAGATGATGAAGACAGAAACATCCTTCTATCTGCCAAAGGTCTTTCTGGGACGTGAGAGAGTGAAACGTTAAAGCTACAGAGTTATAATATTTTAATTGACCCGAGTAAAGTCATCCAAATAAAGTCGGATTCATTTACTTTCAAATGTCATTTCCCTCTTTCATTTCATAATAAATTTATTAAGCACACAAAATGGCTGTATTTTATGTGTTTAAGTGTACATATAGAGATAATGAATAGATAAAAAATACATGAATAGAGTAAGGGTACAGACACCCGCAAATATCATATATATAAATATATATAAATATATATATATATATATATAACATATAAATGATATATATATATATTAATACATATACATATATATATATAAATAAATATATATATGGGATATATAATATAATATACTTATACAAAGAGCAACAAAAGACTAAGAAAGAAAAAGTACGAAAGAGAATGGAGGACTTCTATGCTACAAATAAAACGTAAACTTCACCAGAGCACGTTTGCATTCATGTTATATCAAAATGTTAATTGCAGATCTTCAAATAGTAATAATCATTCTCACTCATATCACATAACAATAGTTTCTCAATAAAGTTTATAATGTTTGATGCTGTGTTTGGATCATCTGAAATGATGATGTTGAATATAGATACGAAAATTATAATGGTAATAATAATGACGGTGATGATAGTAATCATACTATGAATAGTTGTCTGTACTGCATTATCATCATTATCAATATCATCACCTCAACCATCACATGTTGATCTCATAAGTGTCTTTATCAGTATCATACTTATATAAATGTAAATATATATGTATATATATATAATATATACATATATACATATTCACATATACACACATATATATAGGTTTGTGTGTATGTGTATGTATGCCTATATATATATATATATATATATATATATATATATATATATATATATATATATATATATAGAGAGAGAGAGAGAGAGAGAGAGAGAGAGAGAGAGAGAGGTAGATAGAAAGATAGATAGATATGTATGTATATATTCAATATATATATACAAATATTATATATATGTGTATAGATATATATGTATATATATATGTATGTATTTATGTATATATATATATACATATATATACTCATATATACACATACACACTCACACATATATATATATATATATATATATATATATATATATATATATATATATATATATGAATGTATGTAGATATATGAATATGTATAAATATATAAATATATATATATAATTATATATATATATATATATATATATATATATATATATATATATATATATATACATGTATTTATGTGCATACATATATATACATATAAATAAACGTATATATATATATATATATATATATATATATATATATAATATATA
>NW_028234438.1:31723-36723 GCF_977035675.1 Penaeus japonicus | reverse complement strand
TACAATAATGATTAAAACTAGAACTAATACCAGTACTGCTAATATTAATAGTCATATTAATAATGAAAATAATGATGTTGATTATGATATTATTAAATACATGTTGCATACTTGTTTCTTTCATTTTTACATGTTATTTTCTACTGATTATTGACATAATGTTAAGCTGGTTAGGTTAACAATAGATAATGTGCGTCAGTTTGTATATATATATATATATATATATATATATATATATATATATATATATATATATATATATGTGGTTAGCTTTAATAATGTATGATATATATAATATGTGTGACGTCTGGCCTTACAATAAAATAATTATTAAAAGTAGAACTAATACCAGTACTGCTAATATTAATAGTCGTACTAATAATAAAAATAATGACATTGATTAAGATATTAATAAATACATGTTGCATATTTCTTTCTTTAATTTTTACATATATGAATATATACATATATATAGATACATATACATATATATTTATATATATATATATATATATATATATATATATATATATATATATATATATATATATATATATATATATATATATATGTATATATATATGTATATATATTTGCAGTTTGTTTTAATAATGTATGATATTTATAATATGTGTGACGTCTGGCCTTACAATACAATAATCATTAAAACTAGTACTAATACCAATACTGCTAATATTAATAGTTGTAATAATAGTAAAAATAATGATGTTGATTATGATATTACTAAATACATGTTGCATACTTGTTTCTTTCATTTTTACATGTTATTTACTACTGATTATTGACATAATGTTAAGCTGGTTAGGTTAACAATAGATAATGTGCGTAAGCATAGCCTCACCTATAAGATTTGAAATGTATTGATAGTTTATAAATAATTAAATTGGAATTTGTCCATTACCCCTTACTACAATAATTAGAAATCTATGTAATAATGTATATAAATATATATATAATTTTTTTTATGATGAGCATAGGCACACATATTAAAGAAAACTGAAAATGTACAAGAAAGTGTGGTGATCTAATAAATTCCATGTTTCAGGTGAGCGGGATGAACCCAATGTCATCACTGCATGGAGATCAAAAGGCCAACAAGGTAATGTTTAAATAAATGGTACAGTAAGAGACACTGTGGATATAGCAGGAGATGATGGAAAAGGAATGCTTTCTTATGTTATTTCTTATTTTAGTTTTGTAATTTATTTAATGGAAATAGAAATATTGAAAGTACCCTTATAGACAATGGCTTCAGTTATTAAAGGATTTAAAGGCCTCTTCTGTTATAAGTATTACTTGTGTCTTATGTTGTAAAAACAAAAACAAAAGAAAAACATCTATATATTTATGTATATTTATGCACACATATATATACATATATACATGTATACATATATGCAGATGTAAATGCATACTTATATATATTTATATATATATAAGTATATATCTGTCTATCTATCTATCTATCTATGCATCTATCTATCTATCTATCTATCTATCTATCTATCTATCTATCTATCTCTCTATCTATCTATATAGAAGAAGATATTGACATGTATATATCATGCATGATAAGCATAGCCTCACCTCTAAGATTTTAAATGTATCGATAGTCTATAATTTATTAGATTGGAATTTGTTTTTTATTAATGTGCAAGTCCACACTGAAAATGTACAAGAAAGTGTAGTGAAATAGTAAATTCAATGTTTCAGGTGAGCGGAATGAACCCAATGTCATCACTGCATGGAGAGCAAGAGCCAGCAAGGTAATGTTTAAATAAATGTTACAGTAAGAGACACTGTGGATATAGCAAGAGATGAAGGAAAAGGAATGCTTTTTTTGTGTTATTTCTTATTTTAGTTTTGTCATTTATTAAATGGAAATATAGATATTGAATGTACCTTTATAGACAGTGGCTTCAGTTATTATTAAGGGATTTAAAGGCCTCTTTTGTTTTAAGTACTACTTGTATATCATGTTATGAAAAAAAAAAGTCTCAAAGCCAGTTTGGATTAATTCATATCTATATAACTATCTATTTAAACCATTTGTATATCTACTGGTTTCTTGCATCCTGTGTGCTTAATATACAATGCTAAACTATTGTTTGTTTAATCAGTAAATATAATATTTTGCTGTTTTCTTAGAACTGTATACTTGACAAACAAACATTTCCATTACACTCTGTTTTATACTCTATTATGAAGGGATGCATGACAACTTTGTCAACCTTTTTAAAACTTCTAATGCTTTGTTATGCATTTGATTTTCTGTGCACTTTGAATTTGATTGTTGTTTTATAGTGCATTCTAAACTCTTTGGATCTTATTAACTAGCTCCTTGACATTTGTTAATGTTATTTGTTTATAAAAATAAAGAGATATGCCAAAAAATTGTTTTAATATCATTTAACGATTCTGGTTATCCTATATTTTACTCCTAAACCATGTTTTAAGCACAAAGAATGAAACGATGGAAAAAGGATAATATCTGTTGTAAAAGAATAATACAGATTACAATATTCCTAAATACAAAATTCATAATATAATTGAAAATCTTGGGGATATGTAAATGAAAAGAGAGAGAAAGAGAGGAAAAAAGAAAAAAAAAAGAAAAAAGATCTGAATCAATAAAACCAAGGATATAATTGATTGTACCATATTATTGCAAAATACAGTGTTCCTAGCCAGTGTGCATAAAGGGTTTACAAGTTTTACAGATATGTTGACAGATAATGAAAACAGGCCTGCATGAAACAAGAGCACAAGTGCCAACATTGCTTTAACTTACAATGATTATTACAGAATACATTGATTTAAAGAGATTATCACAGAATACAATGTTCAAAATGGATTGAACTCTTGAGGATATATATGTTAAATGTATTTTAGTTTTACTATCTATATATCTATCTATCTGTATCTATGTCTACACACACACCTATGGAGAAAAAGAGAAGAAGAGCGGCAAAAAGATGAGAATTGTGTGTGTGTGTGTGTGTGTGTGTGAGTTTATGTCTATTTATCTATGAACCATGGATGACATAACCAGTGAGAATCATCAGAGGATAATGTAAAAACTTGATTCTTCCATGAAATACAATTATTACTGTACAATAATGTTTAGTGTAAATATCTACAAGAAATGATTATTATAATGATAATAATGAAAATAATGATGATGATGATGATGATGTATTGTAACTATGCTTTCAATGACTTATCAGCTTTCATGTTGTGTCATCTTTTTGTATGTCTATGATGTTTAGAAAAAAACAAAAACAAAACAAACACACACACACAATTAAATAAATAAAATATAACATATAATGCAAGAACACAAGGTTTCTAGGGTATGCTTCCAACAATTTGTCAGTTTTCATGTTTCTCTTTCTCTTGTATGTATATCATGTGGGAAAAAAAAATAATAATAATAAAATAAAAAAATAAAAAATAAATAACATAACACAACAGCAATATCAGTTTTGCAGAGTATGCTTTCATAAAGATGTCCTTTTTCATATGATTTAGCATTTTTTTTTCTTGATAAAATGTGAAAAATATTCAGTTGATGTAAGTGCACATTTGCTTTCTTTCATAGACAAAGTCTGGCTATTTCATCTATCAAGTTAATTTGGTAGCATGTTCTTTAACGTGGATGATTTAGTGAAAGATATGCGAGTCTTTATAATAGCTGAAAATTTTCATCTGCATTTACAAAATATCATAATAACATGCCAAGTCTAGAAAAGATAGTCGTTAAAGAACTGGTATGTGTCTAAGCATTGAAACAGCCAGCCAGCCATCTCTAAGGTGTGTGTGTGATGTGTTCCATCAAAACTAGTCATGCTAACTAGAGCAGTTGGGTAGTTTGTTGGATTTAGCTCCTTTTGTGAAGTGAATAAGGACTATATTGTGGAGATATTGTGGAAAAGGTCCATTTCTACTTGTCCGAGAGTTGAGCGGAGGCAGTTTGGTAGTTTGTTGGATTTAGCTGGTTAGTGAATAAGGTCTAGATTTGTTTGAGATATAGGGGAGAAGGTCGATTTCTGTTTGTCCGACGGCTGGTCGGGGCGCGCATAGGCCTCACCGAGGCAAGAGCAAAGTCAAGTTGAATGTTGCTTGTGTATGAAATATGAAATGAGAAATGGAATGGATTGTATTGTATTGTATTGTTTGTTGATGAGTGAGATTGTTTTTTTGTGTTTTTTGCTTGTTTTTGTTTTTGACTCAGTTTTTGTTGTTTAGTTTAGTTGATGTTTGGTATGTTTTTTTTTGGTTTGACGTTTGAGTTTGCGTTTTTGCTCTTTTTCTACGTGTTTTTCACTGGACTCTGTTTCTTTTTTCCTTCTTGTTGTCTTTTTGTGTGGTTGGACTGTTTGTTTCAGTGTTGAATTTGAGTTTTATAGTTTTTGTGTGTTCCTTTGTGTGGTGATTTTGTTTGTGAGAGAGAGGAATTCGAGTGTTTTCATGAGAGTGAGTGAGTGGGTTGGTACTGATAACTAGCTAACTACTGATCGCTTCCTTCCCTCCACACTGCACTGTGTAAACAGCACCTGTTTGTTTGTAACCCGATCCCTCCCCCTCCTTATCTGGCTGGCTGGCTGGCTGTGGTCCTTCTTCCTCCCTCCCTCTCTCTCTCTCTCTCTCTCTTTCTTGCACGTACATTTTGATCTTCCTCTACCAAATCAAATTCAATGATTATTACTACTTCGTGCTCATACTCAGTGGCTATTTTACTCATCAATCACTTTTGTGTGTCACCAGGTATCGTAATATTATTGATAGATATCCCTTGTAGCAAACTGTGCCTGTCTGATTCAACATACATACATAGATTGTTTCTATCTCTTTATCTGTTTCCTTTTTCCACTCCGTACCACCCACCCCCCCTCTCTCTCTCTCTTTCTCTCTCCCATCATAGACAGCGAACCAACCATTCATTTCTAGCCATTCATTCATTCATTTGTTTTAGTTTT
>NW_028234438.1:17500-20000 GCF_977035675.1 Penaeus japonicus | reverse complement strand
TCGGGTTCCTAGAGAAGAGCTATGGTATTGGATGAGGAGCTCGGGAGTATCAGAAAGGTATGAGAGGTGAAGGACATATATGATGATAGCATAACAACAGTAAGGTGCGCAGCTAGAATGACAGAAGGTTTTGGGGTGGGGGTGGGACTTCACCAGGAATCGGCTCAGAGCCCATTCCTATTTGCGATTATCATGGACAGATTGACTGATGCGGTAAGACGGGAAGCCCCATAAACTATGTTGTTTGCTGATGATGTAGTAATATGTTCCGAAAGCCGAGTGGAAGTGGAGACAGAGCTAGAAAGATGGAGGTATGCACTAGAGAGGAGGGGACTGAAAGTGAACAGGACCAAGACTGAGTACAAATCTGAATGAATGGAGGTAAATCTGAATGGAGGTGGCGAGGAGTCAATAAGGCTACAAGGGGGGCAGGTGGCAAAGGTAGAGTAATTCAGGTACTCGGGGTCAAAAGTACAAAGTAATGGAGACTGCAGTAGGGAAATAAAGAAGAGAGTGCAAGCGGGTTGGAAAGGATGGAGGAAGAATGCAGCAGTGATATGTGGTGCAATATATCTATCAATATATATATATATATATATATATATATATATATAATATATATATATATATATATATATATATATATATATATATATATATATATATATATATATATATATAAAATATATATATATATATCAGTATATCAATATATATATCAATATATATATATATATATATATATATATATATATATATATATATATATATATATATATGTGTGTGTGTGTGTGTGTGTGTGTGTGTGTGTGTGTGTGTGTGTGTGTAAGTATATTTACAATGGTAGGATTAAAAATAAAAGGTTCTCTCACTATAGGGCTCTTACTAACAATAGGTTCTATCACTACCACACTCTCTAGCAGCAAACCATCCTGGCAGGCCCAATATAGGCGCAAAGGTTGATCTTTAGGTTGTCACAGTCTAGGAAGTTATATCCCGGCTTGAAAAATGTATAAATAATGGTTTAAGCATAATACTCAGAAGACGCACGCACCACCCGAAGATCTAGTTTTAGTTGTGTTTTTGACTATCAAAAGCCAGTGACAGACCTATGAGGGGTCTACCAAAGTAAGTTATAAGTAAAAGTTGTCCAATTTGAGAAAATAAAAACCCCTGATATAAGCTAACAACCAGTTGTCGGGATTAACATATATATATATATATATATATATATATATATATATATATATATATATATATATATATATATATATACAGTATATGTACATATATATTTATATATATATATATATATATATATATATATATATATATATATATATATATATATGTATCTGCCTATCTATCTACAGTTTATCTCTTTGTCTCTTCTACACAATAAAAAGGAGCACCAGCCTCGCGCACCGAACTGAAAAGCCGTGAACAAACAAACGCTGCCATTATGCACGAGAAATGTGCCGAGAAAAGAGCATTTCTCACTCCGACTGCATGAAGAGTTCGAAAAGCGGGATAGAGTCACACTTCCTTTCGGAGATGAGTTGCAAATCACACTCTTCACACTTCTCTCTCTCTCTCTCTCTCTCTCTCTCTCTCTCTCTCTCTCTCTCTCTCTCTCTCTCTCTCTCTCTCTCTCTCTCTCTCTCTCTTTCTTTTTCGTCGCACGCTTTTCAGAGTGAATTTGAAAAGGGGGTTATATAGAGACGGAAAAGATAGAGAAGAGGGATGAATTTTTCTCCACGCAAATGATCAAGTGGAAGAAGTTCTCTCCGAAGTGGAGGAGGCAAAATCAATACACACATTTAGGAGTCGTTAAGACGGTGGAAGAGGAAATGCGAGGAAGGTATTTTCTTGTTTCTGTTACCTCTGTCTCTGTCTGTTTTCTCTATTCATCTTTTTATTTCCATCCGTTTGCTCTCCCTTTTTCTAAAACTCACTATTGTCTTATATATATATATATATATATATATATATATATATATATATATATATATATATATATATATATATTTATCTATTTATTTCATTATTATTTGTTTTCATATATTGCTTTCTTCCTTTATTAGTAATGGTGACACCATAAATTGATAATGTCGCCGTTTGTTCGGACAAAACTGACAAAAATAATTAATGATAATGACTATGGTGATATTGATATTTATACCAGCAATATAATGATAACAATGGTGATATGAAAATAACGTTGATAGAAACAGTAAAATATAATTAAAAGAAAATCGCTAGTATAAATGCCTCACTCTAAATACTGAAACACACAGCCATGCACCAGATTTGTTTATACACTGACACTGGTCACGAGATTCAAAACAAATGGAAGTATTAGATGGTTAATATATTTAGTAATTTTGTTATTTCTCTGCATTAACTAAAGGCTCTGTAGAAATATAGTTCTTAATATATATATCTAGTAGCTTCGGTATGCTGTGATCTAATTTAATGATAATAGGAATAATTTTAGATT
>NW_028234438.1:0-10000 GCF_977035675.1 Penaeus japonicus | reverse complement strand
GCATGGAGAGTGGAAAGGTAAGTCCCTCTCGTTTCCCCACTTTAACTCGAGTCTTTTAGGGGCAAGTGGGGGGTCCAACGAGAGTGTAAGTTTGGCCCCTCTCTCTCCCGACTCCACTCTATTGCAGAGGAAGGAGCATGCCCCTCTTGCCGATTTTTTTCATTTGTTCAGTGGGGCCTGCATGGAGAGTTGAAAGTCGGTCACTCTATTTTCCCACTCATACAGCATAGTTTTGTTCTAGTGTTCAGTTGGGCTGTTCCGCATGGAGAGTAGAAAAGGTTAGTCCCTCTCTTCCACTCAACAGCTAAAGGAAGAAGTGAGAGAATTTTGTCATGATTTATTTTATATACATGAATTTTTTATACATGAGTCTTTATATACATAAGTTTTAAGTGAGAGTATGATGTTCAGTGGGTGCTAAGCACATGGGACAGAGTTGAAAGGTCGGATCCCTCTTCTTCCCACTCAATACATCAATAATCCTGTTATGTGAGTGTTTCAGTGGGGGCTGTCGCATGGAGAGTTGAAAGGTCGTGGTCACCTCTCTCTCCCACTCGACACTATAAGAAGAAGATATTCAACACCAATTTTTTGAAAATGTTGTGTTTAGTGGGGCTGTCGCAGTTGGGAGTTGTAAAGGTCGGTCACCTCTCTTCCCACTCGTACACTTATTAGAGAAGGAAGAATTTCAACACCAATTAGTTTTTTATGTGTAGTGTTTACGTGGGGTGCGGTGTGTCTGATCATGGAGGAGTGTAGGAAAAGTCAGGCTCCTCTCTCTTAATCATGTTCCCACGCTCGACGCACTATAAGAAGAAAAATTCCAGTGTATATATGTGGGTGTCATTAGGCATGTATATTATGGATATATGTATCTATTATTTGGTGCATGTGTATATATGTATAGGTATATATATGTATGCAGGCATGTACATGGGTATGTGGGTATATGTATTTGTACTTGTACTAATGTATTATTTTTGAATAATGGTTTCAGAAAAATACATGGAATATGAGAAAGCATATACAGTGGGGATCATATATAAAATGGGGAGATCCCCCCCCCCCCCCCCCCCCCACGCAACATACGGATTTTATGAGTAACAATAGATATCTATAATGCACATATAGGTTTATATGTGTAGGTTTATTTACATGTGTAAATACATGTTGATTTATATTACACATGAAGTTTTGAGTATCGGCGGGTATGTGTATATGTATGTATATGTGTGTATATGTGTATGTACGTGTATATGTATGTATATGTATATATATGTGTATATGTATGTATATGTGTGTATATGTGTATGTACGTGTATATGTATGTATATGTATATATATGTGTATATGTATGTATATGTGTATATGGGTATGCAGGTGTATATATATGTATACAGTTATGTGTATGTATATGTGCATGCGTGTGTATGTAGGTATACATGTATGTATTGGATATGTATGTATATATATGTATGTATATGGGTATGTATATGTATGTATAAGTGTGTATTTGTGTATATGTATGTGTATACATTTGTATGCACATGTGAACATATGTGAATCTACACAACAGCTATTTTATGCGGTTAAGTACACAGGTATGAGTATACACATGTATAAGTGTACAGGTGTGTATAGGTGTAAATACATGCATACACATGTACATATACATATGTATGCAGATATTCTAGTTATGCGGCCAAATACAGGTACAAGATGGTCACATGAAAGTACCTATATTTTATAAAACTTATATGGTAGATGTTTTTTATATATATATATAACTTTTTAAGCATATATATTTCTTTTCATCAACCATTTATTTAAATACTTTTAGCTCTCTTTTCAGAATAAGAGGATACAGGACAGAGATACAAGGGCACCCCAGTTCCCTCATCCCCCAAGGGGAACCACCCCTTCAAACAACCAGGGAACTCTCAGGTCCTGAGGTCACCTCTCTTTCTCTTCCCCTTTTATACCCTTTTCCTCCCTCCTGTTTTTACATTCACCACTCTACAGTAGGTACAGCAGTTGTGACAAGGACCCTCGACAATAAACCTACCTTTTTTCCTTGACCAGGTGTAGCCCCCAAGAGAAGGGCTCCTGCTGCGACCTCCTTTTATTTCTTTTTGCTTTTCCAGGTGACAGCAGAACAATAGGAGTTTCTATGAGTTTGTTTGATGTATCACAAGCGATAATAATGGTTTTTATTGATTGACATATGAATATATGAATATAAATAGGTTCAACAATAGCTAAAACTAATTGCACACATATCTATCCCCATCACACAGGGGATGTAGCAGCTGTTGACCCCCATCACGCCTGGAGCCAGCTACCAGGATACAGAGAGAGGGGGACCCAGCAAGTGTTGTTTGAAAGAGAGAGGAAAGGAACAATCCAGGAACAAGAGCATAAATCGGAATTGCAACACCGAAGATCCTGGAATCGAGCGCGATACCTAGCAGTATATGTTATATTCTAGGATATGCTGTATTGTGTATTTCTTTGATGATATGCTATATTGTATAAATATGTTATATTTAATGCTATATTGTGTAAATATGTTATATTTTATGCTATATTGTGTAACTATGTAATATTTTATGCTATATTGTGTAAATATGTTATATTTTTTATGCTATATTGTGTAAATATGTTATATTTTTTTTATGCTATATTGTGTAATATGTTATTTTTTATGCTATATTGTGTAAATATGTTATATTTGATGATATGCTTTATTATGTAAATATGTTTTTTTATGATATGCTCTAATGCGTAAATATGTCATATTTTATGACATGCTATATTGTGTAAATATGTTTTTTATGATATGCTATCTTGTGTACATATGTTTTATGATATGTTATATTCTGAAATTAAGGTTTGACTACATCTGTGGTGTTCAGTTTAGTTAGTTTGTCCTATAACAATGTAACTTTTTATGCCTGTCTGTTTATGTTGCGACCAAGGGATACTCCCCCTACCCCAATTCCCCAGAGCCTCCACCACTGGCTAAAGGAATAAGGAGAGGGTCCCCTGAGGTCCTAGGTTACCTACCTAATTACTCTTTTTGAAATTGTATATATAGTGTACTTTTGAAATAAAAGAGTTAGTATTCCCACAGTAGTGCACCTGAAGAGGCCAAGAAGGCCGAAAACGCGTTAGTGACTTAGTGCGAATACTGACTAGTGTAGTGTAACCAGTGTTTTTTATTTAGACTCCATAAAACTCTGAAAAACAACCAAGTGAAATAGGGTTTAGAAAATAACCCCCAGTGGTTCGAAAAGTGACTGAAGGATCCTACAACACCGGGGTGCAGCAGCAGAACAAGCAGGTTAGAGCTAGTATCTCCTTTATCAGAGGTCTAGCTGTTTTGTTTTCGTTCTACCTTATTTTGCACCTTCGTAAGTCCAATCACAACAACCCCCCCCCCCCCTATCTTTACAAGGTTATCAGTGTTTGAACAGAGTTTTATAGTTTTTTTTCAGTGATATATATATTTTTTTTGATATTGGTATATTTATTTCTAGTGTTTGTAGTTTATAGAGCATTTTTATATAGCTTCAGCGAAGTGAAGAGTGTGATACAGTAAGTGGATAGTGTGACTACTGGTACCTCAGTACCTCTTTAGTATCGTTAGATCTAGAGATACAGTGGTAGACACAGTAGGTACAGTGTGTTGCATTGTGAAGCCCAGTGTGTTGCACTGAATCTTATTTTTAGGCGAAGCTTAGGTTTAGACATAGGGTTTGAACCGAAAAATCCCTAACCTAACCTTCACCCACAAATTACAACTGGTAGACATGGTAATGACGAGAAACCAAGTAAAAGGTGACAACATAATGGAAGACATCAGACTGCCTGCAACAAGTGAGGAAAGAAATCTTGGCTCCCTATGCTACAAACTGAGCAAAAGTATGGAAAAGATTTACGATAGACTGACTAACCCTGAAGCTCATGCAAATATAACAAATAGGGAAATCCCCCATTTCCTCCTAACTGACGGATGGGCACACCCAGATGCATGGGCCCCAGGGAACCCAGCTGTAGAGGCATCTCCCCTAGTTGGTATGTTGGTGAAGGGAGCAAAGGCAGTAGGATACCCGGAAGAACCATACCCTGATACTTTTCAGGGCATTGAAGATGACACTCCTTTCAATGAAGAAGAATGGAAGGACTTACAGACCCTAGCCACCCTCTTCAGGAAAGAAGCCTTATGCTACAGGACGGTAAAATTTTGTGATGAATGTGAGACACAAGGAACTCCAGGAATAAGTAAATCAACAGTTGTAGATTACAGGTCACCCTCAGGATTTTTACCTCCTATGTGGATCATGGAGATGGGTGAATTGATTTGGAAGAATGCAGCTAGGCAATGGCAAGGCCTGGTTGCAGCCCAACTGCGATCAGAAGCCATACACCTAAGATCGTTCATAGTGAGCCTGAAAATTGACCTAATGACAAAATACCCTCAGAAATATGATATAATCACGCATAAAGCCCACAAGATAGCAATGGATATGATACAAGGTAAGATAGTGAAGACCCCTCCTACTGAAAGATTCTTCATTGCGAACGAACACATAAACCTTCTGGAATACCTCAGAGGGGAAGAGGATGCCCGTATGACAAAGCAAGAAATGGAGAGGATAGAAAGATGTATGAACCCTAAAAGAGTGGATAATGAGGCACAGACCGAAGACGGGAATGCTCTCCCCTCCCCTCTACCAGACAGCAACCCTGAGACACAAGGAGAAACCCAACTACCATGTGGACAACTTAGCTCAGAGACCCAAGCCAATGACATTCAGATCACCCAGGAAACGATGAGGCAGGAGGAAGAACAACCCCCTCAGGACCAAGAATTTGACAAAATAGAAGAATGTCACATCCGCATTGATATGGTAGCAAAGGCAGTGGAAAGGATTGAAAAACTGATAGCACAAAAGTTCCACACCCCTGAGAACGGAAAACAACAAGAAACAACAGTAGAAAACAGAAGAGTCGATGAAGATAGGGTTAGAAAAGAAAAACCTCAAGATCAAATGGGAAATAAGAAAACAGCTAGCACAATGACAATGAGAACTAAAGAAAAGAAAAAGAGCAAGTGTACACAAACTACAAAAAACGACAGGCACCCACAGAGATGGATGAACAGACAGCCTGCACAGAGGAGATTCAACCAAGGACCTTGGAGGAGAAGCAACTGGAACTACCAATACAGAGAACCAGGATGGCAGAACTTCCAAGAGACAAGACAGACAACATGGAGACAGAACAACAGGCCATACAGACAAGCCCAGAACCCACAAAGACAGAGATTTCAACCAAGACAACAAGGATGGAGACCACAGTACAGATGGGGCTTCCAACAAAACAGAGGAAACTACCAATGGGATCAAAATCAAAGAGAAGAAGGATACTGGCAAGGAAGAAACAATGGCAGCTGGGGATGGAACTGATAGTGTCAGAGGTCCCCCTATCCCTGCAACAGAAGTCAGTCCTAAGTAAGGGAAGATCTTTTGTTCCAGGCCCTCCCCCTATGAAAGCCATCACAGAAAATGCTACAGCCTCCTTGACAGATTTAGAAACTGAGATAAACCAGAGATTCACTCAATCTCTCCTACCTGGAGCACGCCCACAAAAACAGGAAAATCAGGTAAGGAAATTCCCCTCCCAACTCCCTGCTCAGAAAAAAGAAAAACTTCCCCCACATAAGCTCCCAGGACTAACAAAAATGATAAATGAGGCAATGGAAGAAATAACAACAGCATGCAAGAACAAAGGGAGACACAACCTGAATAGAAAAGAATTGAATGCTTTAGAAGAACTGAGGAAAGACCCCAACATAGTAGTAAAAAAAGCAGACAAAGACGGAGCCCTGGTAGTGCTCAGAACAGGAAATTATAGAGCTATGGCCAGGGCACACTTAAGAGACAGAGAAACTTATGTCCTTGAAACAGATCCAGAAACAGCCTTGAAAAGAGTGGACAGAGAATCCAAAGTACTAGTAAGTAGGTTCTACAATTTGGATTCCCCGGGAGGAAAATGTACAAGTTTTAGAGCAGCCCAGAGAGACTCCCTACTGCAGCACAAACCAGATATCCCACACTGGTATATACTGCCAAAGACACACAAAAAAGTGGATGTAGAACTAGGCACATGGCCAGGGAGACCAGTGTTAAGTGGTTGTTGTGCCCCTACTAGGCCAGTAGACAGACTCCTCACCACTTACCTAGCACCTCTACTGGATTTGCTACCTGAGAGACTGAAGGATACCACAGATTTTCTCAGAAAGATCGGAGATTTCTCGCATTTTCCAAGACAAACACTAATCTTCTCTTTTGATATAGTGTCTCTGTATCCGTCCATACCCCAAGAAGAGGCAGCCTGGATAGTGGCCAATTTTTATGAAAAAAACTATGGATATGTACAAGGAAGACTCATGGAAGATTTTAACATCAGGGCCCCACCCCCTTACCTGATAAAAGAAGGGATAGACCATGTCTTAGGAGGCACCCTTCTGAGATTCGATCACGAATTCTACAGGCAGAACAAAGGAACAGCAATAGGAGCCTCGGTATCAGTCGCTCTAGCAGAAATCTTTGTACATGCCAGCATTGAAAAGGAAAGAAAGAAAATGAAGAAACAACCCATGATTTTCTTCAGGTACATCGATGATATCTTTGGGATAATGGAAGGAAATGCAGAAGACCTCAAGGAATACCATGATGGCTTGAATAACATCCACCCAGACCTAAAGTTTACCCTGGAGTTTGACGCACATAAACTCCCTTTCCTGGACACTTTAGTGTACTTTGATGAAAAAAGAAATCTCCAGACCACAGTATTTTACAAGCCATCAAACACCCACCAGTATCTCCATTTCCAGTCGAGCCATCACCCAAATCTAAAGAAATCTTTACCCTTCTCACAAGGCATAAGAATCAAAAGAATAGTGAGTGAACCGAAGAACCTTAAGGATGCCTTAGAAGAAATGTTCAAGTTTTTTAGCCTCAGAGGATATAGCCACAAAGTTCTAGTAGAAGCAAGAGAAAGACTAGAGCTGCTGCCAAGAAATGATCTAATGAAAGAACTTCCAAAGGGAGGGACAGGAAGAATTATCCTCCC
Source organism: Penaeus japonicus (assembly GCF_977035675.1). Lineage (NCBI taxonomy): Eukaryota > Metazoa > Arthropoda > Malacostraca > Decapoda > Penaeidae > Penaeus > Penaeus japonicus. The sequence goes on along the minus strand of NW_028234438.1, from coordinate 2,860 downwards.
TATGCTATACTCCCCAAGCATAGCACCTGTCCTGAGATCAGCAATCAACAAAATATGGTCATGGGTAAAAGATGATGCAACTGGAAAGCCCTGGAACCAGTGGTTTAGAGACCCACCCCCGATGATTGCATGGAAAAAGGATCAGGCAATAGGTGAAAAACTAATAAGAGCTCAATTTCCATCACCATTATCAGAAGAGATACTAAGAGAAAGGATAAGAAATCACATGCGTTATAACTAGGGCTGAGTGGGATTGTCGCATGGAGAGTGGAAAGGTAAGTCCCTCTCTTCCCACTTAACTCGAGTCTTTTAGGGTCAAGTGGGGGATCCACACAGAGAGTGTAAGTTTGGCCCCTCTCTCCCCCACTCCACTCTATTGGCAGAGGAAGACATGCCCTCTTGCCCGTTTTTTTCAATGTTGTTCAGTGGGGCCCTCGCATGGAGAGTTGAAAGGTCGGTCCCTCTCTTCCCACTCAACAGCAGTAGTTTTTTCTAGTGTTCAGTGGGGCTGTCGCATGGAGAGTAGAAAGGTTAGTCCCTCTCTTCCCACTCAACACTAAAGGAAGAAGAAGAATTTTATATACATGATATATTTTATATACATGAATTTTATATACATGAACTTTATATACATAATTTTTAAGTGAGGTATGATGTTCAGTGGGGCTAGCACATGGAGAGTTGAAAGGTCGGTCCCTCTCTTCCCACTCAACATCAATAATCTTTATGTAGTGTTCAGTGGGGCTGTCGCATGGAGAGTTGAAAGGTCGGTCCCTCTCTTCCCACTCGACACTATAAGAAGAAGAATTCAACACCAATTTTTTTAATGTAGTGTTTAGTGGGGCTGTCGCATGGAGAGTTGAAAGGTCGGTCCCTCTCTTCCCACTCGACACTATAAGAAGAAGAATTCAACACCAATTATTTTTATGTAGTGTTTAGTGGGGCTGTCGCATGGAGAGTGGAAAAGTCGGTCCCTCTCTTCCCACTCGACACTATAAGAAGAAAAATTCCAGTGTATATATGTGGGTGTCATTAGGCATGTATATATGTATATATGTATATGTGTGCATGTGTATATATGTATATGTATATATATGTATGCATGCATGTACATGGGTATGTGGGTATATGTATTTGTACTAATGTATTATTTTTGAATAATGGTTTCAGAAAAATACATGGAATATGAGAAAGCATATACAGTGGGGATCATATATAAAATGGGGAGATCCACCCCCCCCCCCTCCCCCCACGCAACATACGGATTTTATGAGTAACAATAGATATCTATAATGCACATATAGGTTTATATGTGTAGGTTTATTTACATGTGTAAATACATGTTGATTTATATTACACATGAAGTTTTGAGTATCGGCGGGTATGTGTATATGTATGTATATGTGTGTATATGTGTATGTACGTGTATATGTATGTATATGTATATATATGTGTATATGTATGTATATGTGTGTATATGTGTATGTACGTGTATATGTATGTATATGTATATATATGTGTATATGTATGTATATGTGTATATGGGTATGCAGGTGTATATATATGTATACAGTTATGTGTATGTATATGTGCATGCGTGTGTATGTAGGTATACATGTATGTATTGGATATGTATGTATATATATGTATGTATATGGGTATGTATATGTATGTATAAGTGTGTATTTGTGTATATGTATGTGTATACATTTGTATGCACATGTGAACATATGTGAATCTACACAACAGCTATTTTATGCGGTTAAGTACACAGGTATGAGTATACACATGTATAAGTGTACAGGTGTGTATAGGTGTAAATACATGCATACACATGTACATATACATATGTATGCAGATATTCTAGTTATGCGGCCAAATACAGGTACAAGATGGTCACATGAAAGTACCTATATTTTATAAAACTTATATGGTAGATGTTTTTTATATATATATATAACTTTTTAAGCATATATATTTCTTTTCATCAACCATTTATTTAAATACTTTTAGCTCTCTTTTCAGAATAAGAGGATACAGGACAGAGATACAAGGGCACCCCAGTTCCCTCATCCCCCAAGGGGAACCACCCCTTCAAACAACCAGGGAACTCTCAGGTCCTGAGGTCACCTCTCTTTCTCTTCCCCTTTTATACCCTTTTCCTCCCTCCTGTTTTTACATTCACCACTCTACAGTAGGTACAGCAGTTGTGACAAGGACCCTCGACAATAAACCTACCTTTTTTCCTTGACCAGGTGTAGCCCCCAAGAGAAGGGCTCCTGCTGCGACCTCCTTTTATTTCTTTTTGCTTTTCCAGGTGACAGCAGAACAATAGGAGTTTCTATGAGTTTGTTTGATGTATCACAAGCGATAATAATTGGTTTTTAATGATTGACATATGAATATATGAATATAAATAGGATCAACAATAGCTAAAACTAATTGCACACATATCTATCCCCATCACACAGGGGATGTAGCAGCTGTTGACCCCCATCACGCCTGGAGCCAGCTACCAGGATACAGAGAGAGGGGGACCCAGCAAGTGTTGTTTGAAAGAGAGAGGAAAGGAACAATCCAGGAACAAGAGCATAAATCGGAATTGCAACACCGAAGATCCTGGACTCGAGCGCGATACCTAGCAGTATATGTTATATTCTAGGATATGCTGTATTGTGTATTTCTTTGATGATATGCTATATTGTATAAATATGTTATATTTAATGCTATATTGTGTAAATATGTTATATTTTATGCTATATTGTGTAACTATGTAATATTTTATGCTATATTGTGTAAATATGTTATATTTTTTATGCTATATTGTGTAAATATGTTATATTTTTTTTATGCTATATTG
>NW_028234437.1:29955613-29963113 GCF_977035675.1 Penaeus japonicus | reverse complement strand
ATATATGTGTGTGATTGTGATTGAGTGTATGCGTGAGAGCTCATATAATTATGTGTGTGCATGTATGTGTGATTGCGAGTGTGTGTGCAATTGTGTGTGAGTCTGTGTGTGCATGTGTGATTGTTTTTGTATTTGTGTGTTCGCGTGTGTGAGTGTGTCTGTGTGCTTGTGCATATGTGTGTATGTGCGTGAGTGTGTTTCAGTGTGATTGTATGTGTGTGTTTGTATGCGTGTGAATATGGGTACGTATGTGTTCGCCTGTGTGAGAATGTGTGTGTACGTGTGTGTATGTGAGGATGTGAGTGTGTGAGATTCCATGTGTGGATTTGTGTGTCTGTGTGTATGTGATTGTGTGTTTGAGTGTGAGTGTGAGTGTTTGTGTGTGTGAGTGTGAGTGTTTGAATGCATGTATGTGTGTTTGAGTTTGTGTGTAAGTGTGAGTATGTGTATGTAAATGTGTGTGTTTACAAGTGTGAGTGTGTGTGCTTGTGCACATATATGCATTGCGTGTGACTGTGTATATGTAGATAAGTGTGTGTGCCTGTATGTATGATTCTGCGTGTATGAACGTGTGTGTGTGAGTGTGTGTATGGGTGAGTGTGGCTGTGTGTGACTGTGTATGTGTGTGAATGTTTGTGTGTGTGCGTGTGCGTGTCTGTGAGTGTGTGTCTGTGTGCGTATGTGTTTTTTTCCGTTTGTATATATGTGTGTCTGTGTGTGTGATTGTGTGTATGAAGAGTGCTTTGTGTGTGAGTGTGTATTTAAATGTCCGTGTGTGAGTGTGTAAATGTGTGTGTGTTCACAAGTGTGGTTGTGCGTGTATATGCGTGTGTGTGAGTGTACGCGGATGTGTGTGTGCATGTGCCTGTGAGTGTGTGTGGTTGATGACTATGTGTATGTAAATGTCAGTGTGTGTTCACAAGTGTGAGTTTGAGTGTGTGTGCTTGTGCTTGTGCTTGTAACTCTCGAACCAGTGAAGTACAAACATTACCATGTACAAGATCTTTGCCAATTACATAATCTAACCTGCCACCTGCCAAATGAGTCTGTTTATCTGTGTCATATACAGTCATCGATCTTCTATTGACGAAATGTTTAAATTCCTCCCCATTGCTGTTACTCTGGTGATCACCAAATTGTGTGTGTCTAGCATTGAAATCTCCCATACATAATGTTCCTTGATTATGGAAATTGGGTAGAGAACTAGTCAGAAACTTTGAGCTCCTGGCATACACATTATATAATGAGAAGAACCCAGAGGCAGTCTTAATTCTTAAATGATGGAACTGCACGTCGGTGTTCCCGGACTGTTTTACTAGTTCATGTGGCAGTGTTAGCTTTACATAAGTCAACAAACCCGTCATGGCTGTATTTACATATGAGCAATACCCTTTGAGTTTAGGCGCTATTTTCATGTTAGTAGCAGCTGCAAACGGTTCTTGTACGCAGATTACATCGACATTGTTTTTACGAATATAAAACTCTAGGTCATTAAGCCTAGGCTTAATACTACGCATATTCCATGATCCATAAATGAAGAGTTTTTTATTTGATAGTCTATACTTCATTCTGTAATATCCTCTGATGGTAACGCATTTCACTTTACAGAAAGCACACATATACATTGCTGTATAACCATACTTCTCCTCACATAGGACAGACCTTAATTTAAAAGTACACTTAACCATTTAAACTATTAATTCTTAGCTTTTTTCTGCTTCGTAGCTCAATCCCTTCAATTGATGTGTTGAGGACATTCGGGGGACCGGAAGCCTTATCAGGGTCCGTGTCACGTAGTTCCTGACACTGTCTTCCCTCAGTATCAGCACGGGCTCCCTCACACTGACCACTATTAATGGAGGAATTGGTATCATGACACCGTGTGTCATCGCGGGATTCTTTATCACTGATGGCAGTACTGGCCTCTCGACAGTGGCAGTCCTTTTTCATTTTTTCTATATCTCGCTTCAGTGTCTCTATTTCACCAATCAAAATTAAGTTTTCTTCTTTGAGTGCTTGAAATGATTCCACTGGTTGTTCTGCACTGATATTTCCTTTCGTGGGTGTTGTGACGTCACCAGGTGGGCATGCATCAAGGCAATCAGGGTCTTGACAGCCAGGTTGTTGGGCAGCTGCATGATGGGTGGCTGCGTCTCTTTAATCGCCGTTTTGGTAATTTCGGCTGTGGCTTTGGCTGTCTTTTCGATCGTTTTCTCGACCTTAGCTGTAGCCTTTGCAGTGTTCTTTACTACTTCACTCAGTAGTCTGGACTCTTTCTGGGCTTGGATCTCTTGCTTCTTTTCTACTGCCTTTGTGATTTCTTTCCTTCTAACAGGGCAGCTTCCAGAGAGAGTCCTGTGTTCGCCTCCACAGTTTAGGCATTTTTTCGTGGTGTTCTTACATGTCGTGAACCTGTGTCCGGTCTGACCACATTCACTGCATTTTTCAGCATTCTTCCTAGTACATTTACCCTTTGTATGGCCATATTCGTAGCAATTCATACACTGAATTACTCGAGTGAATCGTTCCTCTTCGATCTGGGCCGGGTTTATACTGTAGTTGTATAGAATCAGTCCTTGTTCTTTAATCTTTTTGGCAGTCTGTATATCATGGAATCGAATCTTAACAATTCCATGTTGTGGCATCTTATAGACTTCATCGATTTGTAGGCTGAGTTGTCTTACCAGTTCCTCTTTTATCTCTTCATTAGAGTGGCTTGTAATGTACGAGTCCACTTTTTTGACTACAATAGTCATCTTAGCTTTGGTTTCAAGAGGCATCTGGGGGTCAAAACCGGAGCTCTTAAGCTTTTGGCGGAATTCTGGTGACATTATTTTATCGGCATCGGTTAGGGTCTTTGGCAAAACAATGTATCCATTCCTTGCATCAATGATTCTTAGGAAATGGATACCATTGCCAAACATCAGAGAGTTCAGTTCCTGCTTACGAGTTAGAGTCGGAATGCCATCGAGGTTTACTTTAATTTTGGTGGTCGAAGCCATGGTTCCCAACGCATAGCTCGATCCTACCACTGCAAAAAGTCCAAGTCCTGCCTGAGTTGTCAGATTAAGTCCTATCTCTGACAACCTCCTCTTATCTCTGAGGAGCCTAACCAGGTTGGCTATGTAGACGGTGTCTAGCTAGAGTTGGCAGGAGTGTTAGAGTGGCCTGCCGCCGTTCCCTATGCCTAACAAAGGTGGCAACCTCCGAGTGTTTCCTCCAGTATCCCAACTAAGGGACCCCTTTGAGACCTCGGCCTTCGCCGGGTAAACCGCAGGGTTCGCCTTCGGAAACAAACGGTGTTATCCTAACGCCGAAAGTGGTGGTAAAGGACAGGGGGGACAGGTGTGTGCCTACAAGGATCTCTTGTAGCACCGAGGTGCTTGGCTCGAGAGAGCCGAGTGTCAAAACCCTTACTCTGAAGGGATCTCTTTTTAGTATGCCAACTCCTTCAAGATGTCAACTCCTTGGCATAAGTGGTGCCCACTTGGGATTAGGTCAGGTAATCCAGGTAATTCTTCTTCTTCTTGCTATAAGTGTAGCAATGTAGATTATAACTCTTCCTTCAAAGAGTTCTTGTAGATTCTTCTTCTTCTTCCTTGGAGGCTTCTAGATAGCTTCAGCTGGAGCAGGTAAGCTGGAGCAGGTGCTGTTATCTCAGGTGAGGTCGAGTGGTGACTGATGTCTTGAGTGACTGATCAGTAATCCTTCCTGATCTGAGTTGAGTGAGTCTTGAGTCTGAGTGAATCGGGGTGCAAGTTTCTTCTGAAATTTGCCCTCTAGACTCTATCTGGGGCAGCATTTGCCAGACCTGAATGAGACTAAGTGGTGTTGAGTTACGTTTCATGGTTGAGACTCCCCCCAACCGTTACCAATCCAATTTGACCGCCAATGAGAATATCAATATAGGTCTGTACAACAATACAGTACAATACAATAAGGAAAGTGGAGAATGTAGATTCTCGAAAGAAGAAGAAGCGGACGAAGAACTAAGATGGCAGCTAGCTACCTAAAAAGAAATACTAGGAGAAGATAATAACAGGTGGGGGGCGTAACCCCTTGCTGGTCATCAATTGTTCGTCTTAGTTAATTTTGCTTTTAGGACCTATTCATCGTGTTTTTGTCGGTTGGCAAGACCCGCCGTGGTGGAGGTGGGGGACCACTAGGGTGTAACGGTCTGGCGCAGGTAATTTATAAATAGTATTGATCTTTTTTGTACATAGTTTTTCTATGTATATAAATAGAATAAAATTTCAAATGCTCATGTTTAACCTTCACCTTTTTTTCTTTTTTTTCCGCAAGTAGAGTAGCATTTAAGATGCCCATGTTTTACCTTCACCTTTTACCTTTCCTTTCCTTTTTTTTTTTTTTCTCTCTCTCTCTCTCTTATGTGTGCCTCAGCACTTACGCAGATATTGACATATTTGTGCCGTCATACCTAAATATGTACACATATACATATGTGCGCATATGTATCTTGAACATATACCCACGATTACATATATATTTTTTTTATATGCATTGACATTTTTAATTATAACTGAGGTTTCACCTTCACTTTTTTTTTTTTTTTTTTTTTTTTTTTAAACCACATGTGCACACATATGTGCCCGTGTTCACATATTCCGTGTATTGATAGCTTTTTATTTCCTTTATTTCCAGGTCTTCTTCGGGGGATGAGTTTCGGGAGGAGGTCATCCCAGCTAGCATCTCCTTGAGTTTTCAGGTAAGTTTGTGTTTAAGTTCGTTTGTTGTGCAACCTCATATAGGTCTGGAAAAGGAAACTAGAACTCCCACCGAAGTGGAAGGGGACAGTTAAGTTAGACGAAGAGTTGAGGTGAAGAAAAACAGTCAGGAAAATGAAGGAAAGTCGTAGTTAAAGTAGTGGGAGGACGAAACTCCCTGTCTGACTTTTTAAGTTATTGAAGTGTCATGTCCACTCAAAACCTTCCGGGAGGCCTGCCGGGTCGGAAGGGGAAAAGTCTTGTTGATTGTTGATTGATTGATTCTTCTTCTTATCTGTGGGGGTGAGTAAGTTGAAGAGGGTTGGGAGGAAGGGGTCTGGAACTTGGGTTGGGATGAGGGATAAGGATTCTTTATTATTTATTATTAGTTAGTTAAATTGAGTTAGTAAAAACCAAAAAAAATGTTATTTTTTTTTTTTTTTTTTTTTTTTTTTTAAGCGTGAGAAAGCGGAAGAGGAAGTGGTGAAAGGAGCTGGAGAGATAGTGAAAAGAAACTTGGGAGGAGATAAAGTGAGAGTTAGAAAGTTAAGTAGAGTGAAGAGAGTATTAGCTTTTTATTGGAGTTGGTCTTGAGGAGAAGGAAGTTGAAGTGAATAATGGAAGTGTGTAAAGTGAAGAGGAAGTGATGAAGGGAGCTGGAGGGATAGTGGAAATGAAATTTGCGAGGAGATAAAGTGATAGAAGGAAAGCTGAGAAAGGTGGAGAAAGGAGAAAAGATAAGTTGTAAGACCAGGAGAAAGAAGTCAGAGAATAGCTTGCATGTGCGCCCTTAGTAGCTGAACAAAGCCCCGGGTCAACCCCTCGGGAGGCAGCCAGAAACCAGAACACCTAGCAGGCTATTTTTTAAGGATTTTTTTTTTTTTTTTTTTTTTAATTCTTCAGCTCAGCTATGCATGATGTGCCGTGCTTGACGTTGAAGTGGAGCCCTGTGGGTTAGCTTGTAGTCTGGGTTAAAAGGTGTTAAAAAATCTTCATTCTTGATTGATTGCAGGTCCTCTTGAAGTTTACTTCTTCATTCTTGATTTAATCTTCTTTTTGTGTTCTCCTCTTCATAGTTGCCTCCTTACATCATCAGTCTCCTGTACCTGATGCCGTGAATATAGCCTCAACTTCTTCAATGCCATTGATTCTGCTGAGGCTTTTGGGCCACCAGGTATGTGTGCCTTCTGGACGAACGTTGAGGCGATTGTAGAGCTCCTCATCCTCATCTTGGATTCTTGTCCATCTTCTTCTGGCTTGATGGTGGAGTCTCTGGTTGATCGCCTCGATCCTTAGTCTTTCATGGATCTCTCGTGCAGTGACTACTTCAGGAAAGTGAATATTCAGAATCCATTTGCCTGCCTGGTTCTGAATAGTCTGTAGCTTCATCATCTGCCTTCTGGAAATGGTGTGAGTAGGCACTGGCGGGTATTCCATGATGGGCCGCACTAGGGCTTTATAAATGTAGAGCTTGGTTTCAGTACTCAATGTCTGGAACCTTCTGATCTTGTTCAGCTGATGTTTAGCTTTGGTTGCTCTTTCATTTATGTTAGGGACAATTCCTCTTCTGCTAATTGTTAGCCCTAGTATCTTTCCTTTGTCACAGTAGTCCACTGCTTCCTCGTCCACTATCAGATCTGCTGTCTTGAACTTGGCCACAGGAATGACTTGGAATTTTCTCATGTTGGTTGAGATCTTCCACTGTCTTTCGTATCGATTGATGGTCTCTATGGCTCTGGCAGTTCTCAGTGCCATCATCTCGATCGATCTCCCTTCGTACTTGATTATCTGAGTGATGTCGTCGGCATACATATAGTGGTTGCTGCCATGTGATGGTTCAGGCAGGTCTGCTGTATAGATTGTGAACAGTGTCGGTGAGAGGCAGCTTCCCTGTGGAACTCCACTCATGAAGGGAATTGCTTCGCCGACTGTGTTGCCGACGACTATTCTTGCGCTTCGACTTTCAACAAAGTCACACAATAGCTTCGTCAAGGACGTCGGGAGGTTCAGCCTGATGATCTTAAGTTTCAGGCCTGTGTGCCAAACTTTGTCGAAGGATTTGGCCACATCTCTCAGAACCACATTGACTTGGTTCCTTTCGCTCATGGCATTGGCGATTTCTTCATATATGATTGCAATGGCTGTTGATGTTCCTCTGCCTGGTCTGAAGCCATGTTGCCTGGGATTTTGCAGATCGTTAATCTCCAGGTGATTTCGCAATCTTATGTTCAATATCTTTTCAAAGACTTTGCCTGGGACTTCCAGCAGAGATATTGGTCTGTAATTCTCCACTTTTCTTGGATTTTTCCCGGCTTTTGGTATCATCCTGACTCTTGCTTCCTTGAAGTGGTCAGGGAAGTAGCCAGCAGTGAGAGAGGCATTGTATATGTTTGCCAGTCTCAGCAACATCTTGTTTGGAAGATTTTGCAGGATTGTTTTGTTGATCCTGCTTTTGCCTGGAGCAGTTCTATTCTTGAAACTCTGAATAGTTCTTTTGACATCTGTGGGGTTGATCTTGGTCATTAGTGGATCTGTGGGGTCCAGTCTAGTGAAGTCAGAAGCAGCTTCTGGATATAGGAGGTGCATGTGCCTTCCTATTTCCTCTATGATGGTCTCCTCGAAATCACTGTCAAAGTTCTCTTCTTCTTCTTCGGTAATTCGGAAACAATTTCTCCAGTAATTTCTGAACAGGATTTCTTGTTCTTCTTCTTCATAAATCTTCTCATCCTGTTCGTTGAGGAGGTAGCTACTTCTGCTTTCACTTCTTCCCATCAGT
>NW_028234437.1:29935613-29938113 GCF_977035675.1 Penaeus japonicus | reverse complement strand
ATGGGAGTAACAATAATAATAATAGTAATGAAATAATAATGATAATACGAATAGGACCATTGATGATGATTATGATCAATGATGAGGATGATCATATTTCTTTTAGATAATCATAAAATAATAATGATATTATCAATAATAATTGAAATCATCATACTTATTAGTATCAGAATTGTAATAACTAATCATTATAACATTTATATTATAAAGAAGCAGAAAAATTTATTTATTTCTATTTTATAGAATAATCTATGAAAATATTTTATTGAAAAATTCATAGAATAAAGAAATAAATATCAATAAAATTAATGATAAAAGATGAAAAAGATTCCCTTATTAAATTACAACAATAATTGTTATTAATTCCATACAGACAAAGAAGAGAAAAGAAACAAAAGCAAAATTCTTCTGGCGCCTTTAAGGAGTCACTCGCTTTCCAATCGCCTTACCAAATGCATCCTTGGCGTTCACTTCTCCGCCCTTCTCGAGGAGCGTCTCTGCAACAGCATGATGGCCGTTCTGGGAAGCAAGGTGTAAGGGAGTCTGACCTGAGGGAGGAAGATGCTTGTGTTAGACGTCTCTTAGTGAGTAATGAGCGTGAGAAGGGAAGTGAGGATGACAATGCGAAGGTGAATGTGAGTGAAAATGACAGTGAGAAGGTGAATGTGAGGGAGAATGAGACTAGTTTTAGGAATGAGATTAATAGAGATGATTAGGGTGATAAGGGTAAGGGCTAGGAATAGTATGGATATTTTAAATATTAATAAAATTGCAAATACTTAGAATGTTAATGAAAATAAGAATTATGAAAAGGTATAGAAACAAGAAGGAAAAGAAAAAAAAATATATGTATGATAATGAGAAAGAATATTATAATGAAAATGAATGTTTGATAATTATTTATCAGTAATATATATATATTATATATATATATATATATATATATATATATATATATATATATATATATATATATATATATATATATATATATATATATATAATATATATAATATAGAGAATTATACAGAAATATAGAGTACATGTATAAATTATACATATGGGGTTTTCTTGCCACATTCGTGCAGTAAATAAAGATGTTCTTTAGCCATTGAAACACGTGGTGTTGTTGAGCGTCTGCTAATTTATTCAGAAAATCATATTGATATAAAATGATTTACAATTCTGTTTCAATGCAGTTAAAAGATATAGTCTTCATAATGGAAAAACATACACCTGATAAATGGTGTAACATAAACAAAACATGTCTTGTAGTAAATAAGCGTAAAATAAAAAACATCAAATATTGGTGGAACATGGGAGACATTACGTATGTCAAAGAAAACGGACCCGCCGTTCGGGGGGACTTAACTAAACTTTTATATTTCTAAATTTATTATTATCATTATTCATCATCAACATTATTATCATCATTGTTATCATAAATATGTCATTACCATTATCATTAGTTCTATTATCATCATGAAAGTGTTATCATCAACATTATCAGTGATGATTACTTTATCATTAATATTGTTATCATTACCACCATTACATTATGAAACTTTTCATTATCATCATTATTGTTGTTGCTTTTGTTGCCATTACTTTCTCCATTATCATCATTGTCTTTGTCATCACTGACAAAGACCTCGCAACAACACCACCAACAAAAGCATGTAGGAGAACAAGAACAGGATCTCCATCAAAATAACAATAATGAGAAGAAGAAGGATGATAACAATTGATAATTTCATAAAAATAGTAGTAATAATAATAGTAATCTTCATGAAATAATAATGCTAATATGAATAGCACAATTGATGATGATTATGATTGATGATGAGGATGATCATATTTCTTTTAGATAATTATGAAAATAATAATAATATCAATAATAATTAAGATGATCATACTTATTATTATCATAATTATTATAACTAATCATTATAACATTTATAGTATAAAGAAATATAGAAAAATCTAATTATTTCTATTCTATAAAATAATCTATGAAAACATTTTATTGAAAAATTCATAGGATAAAGAAATAGATATCAATAAAATTTATGATAAAAGATGATAAAGATTCCCTAAACAAATTAAAACAATAATTGTTATAAAATTCCATGAAGACAAAGAAGAAAAAAGAAACAAAAGCAAAATTCTTCTGGTGCCTTTAAGAAGTCACTCGCTTTCCAATCGCCTTACCTTCATCATCCTCGGCGTTCACTTCTCCGCCCTTCTCGAGGAGCGTCTCTGCAACAGCATGATGGCCGTTCTCGGAAGCCCAGTGTAAGGGAGTCTTATCTGAGGGAGGAAGAAGCTTCTGTTAGACGTCTGTTTGTGAGTAATGAGCGTGAGAAGGGAAGTGAGGATGACAATACGAAGGTGAATGTGAGTGAGAATGACAATGCGAAGGTGAATGTGAGTGAGAATGACAATGAGAAGGTGAATGTGAGTGAGAATGACAATGCGAAGGTAAATGTGAGTGAGAATG
>NW_028234437.1:29915613-29923113 GCF_977035675.1 Penaeus japonicus | reverse complement strand
AACAAAGCGATAAAAGGAAGGAAGAAATAACTAGATAAATGGTGATAACTAAATGATAAAATAAAGATAAAAAAATAAATAAATAAACAAATAAAAGGAAAGGAAAACAAAGCGATAAAAGGAAGGAAGAAATAACTAGATAAATGGTGATAACTAAATAATAAAATAAAGATAAAAAATTAAATAAATAAACAAATAAAAGGAAATGAAAACAAAGCGATAAAAGGAAGGAGGAAATAACTAGATAAATGGTGATAACTAAATAATAAAATAAAGATAAAAAAATAAATAAATAAACAAATAAAAGGAAAGGAAAACAAAGCGATAAAAGGAAGGAAGAAATAACTAAAATAAACAAAAAAAGGAAATGAAAACAAAGCGATAAAAGGAAGGAAGAAATAACTAGATAAATGGTGATAACTAAATAACTGAAGATGAATTTGATTTAGAGTTATATCTGAGTTATGAATAGATGAATTATTTTGAGTTTAGACCAATGCGAGATGAAAGAATATATGTACAAAGAAAAATAATAAAATAGAAGAAAAAAAAGATAATAACAATTAATCAATTGTTAATTATTGATGGTCATTAATAATCAATTATTGATAAGAATTGATTATGAATCAATTATCAATTATTAATTATTCATTATTGATATTCTATTGAATTAATAATCAATAAAATGAGTTATCAATTAAATATTAATCATTTATTGGTTATCAATTATTGATCAATATTTATTAATAATTAATAATTAAAAATAGAAATTAATCATCAAAAACATTATTTAATAATAATTAATAATTCGAACCTAAAGTTAAGAGAATTAAATATCTTATCCCAAGCTATAGTGTTAGAATAATTAAAGATTATGATAGAATAAGGATGCTTATAATTTTATATCTACTGTGTATACCTTAAAAGATTACCTCATGTTTAATGCGCGCGCACGCACGCATATATGCACGCACACACACACAAACATGCCCACGCACACGCAAAAACATATACTCAAAGGCATATAACTTACACATAAGCAAACACATACACACAAGCAAACACACATAAACACAAGCAAACACACATACACAGAAGCAAACACACAAGTAAACACACACAAATACAAGCAAACACAAGCAAACACACATAAACACAAGCAAACACACATACACACAAGCAAACACACATAAACACAAGCAAACACACATAAAGACAAGCAAACACACATAAAGACAAGCAAACACACATAAAGACAAGCAAACACACATAAACACAAGCAAACACACATAAACACAAGCAAACACACATAAACACAAGCAAACACACACAAACACAAGCAAACACAAATACACACAAGCAAACACACATAAACACAAGCAAACACACACAAACACAAGCAAACACACATAAACACAAGCAAACACACATAAACACAAGCAAACACACATAAACACAAGCAAACACACATAAAGACAAGCAAACACACATAAAGACAAGCAAACACACATAAACACAAGCAAACACACATAAACACAAGCAAACACACAAAAACACAAGCAAACACACATAAACACAAGCAAACACACATACACACAAGCAAACACACATACACACAAGCAAACACACATAAACACACAAGTAAACACACACAAACACAAGCAAACACACATAAACACAAGCAAACACACATAAACACAAGCAAACACACATACACACAAGCAAACACACATAAACACAAGCAAACACACACAAACACAAGCAAACACACATAAACACAAGCAAACACACATACATACACACAGATAAATAAACGTACATGCATATAACCAAGAAATCACACTCACGCAAGCATTTATGAAAGCACTCACTCTCACACATAATCACTGATAAACTTCTACTGAACTGAACACAGGCACACGCACACACGCGCCCGCACACACACACACACACACACACACACACACACACACACACACACACACGTAAACATGTACACGCGAGCGCATACGCACACACACACACACACACGCAACCACACACACACACCTATAAACATAAACATAAACACCTATAAACGCCCCCATAAACATGTACACGTACATGTACATGTACACATAAGCATGTACACGCGAGCGCATGCACACACACGCAACCACACACACACCTACAAACACAAGCAAACACACACATGCAAAAACAGACAGTATTCAAATATACAAAAATTACATCTGGTCCTCTCCACTAATTACAGAACCATTACTTTATTTATTTATTTATTTATTTATTAAGTTGCATTCATTAGCTCTAGAATACTGCCATTGAAAATATTGCATGGAGATCATCCCTGTACATTTTTTATTTATTTTTTATCTATTTTATTTATTTTTTATTATTATTAATTTTTTATTTTTCTTTATAATAACTTTGGAAAATCAATAGATATATAATACTTTTCCAAAATCTCTCGACAATATATTTTCTCAAAAGTACAGATGAAAAACTAAATGCTATTTCTCCAACATCCTCGACCGTGGGATAGACAGCACCACCGGATGGTTCATGACAAGAAGTGCGACCTCTCTCTCTCTCTCTCTCTCTCTCTCTCTCTCTCTCTCCTTCTCTCTCTCTCTCTCTCTCTCTCTCTCTCTCTCTCTCTCTCTCCCCTTCTCTCTCTCCTTCTCTCTCTCCTTCTCTTCTCTCCCTTTCTCTCTCCTTCTCTCCCTCTCTCTCTCCTCTCCCTTTCTCTCTCCTTCTCTCCCTCTCTCTCTCCTTCTCTCCCTCTCTCTCTCCTTCTCCCCCTCTCTTTCTCCTTCTCTCTTTCTCTCCCTCTCTCTCTCCTTCTCTCCTTCTCTCCTTCTCTCTCTCCTCTCCCTCTCTCTCTCCTCCTCTCTCTTTCTCTCTCTCTTTCTCTCTCCTCTTCTCTCTCTCTCTCTCTCTCTCCTTCTCTCTCTCTCTCTCTCTCTCTCTCTCTCTCTCTTCCCTTCTCTCTCTCTCTCTCTCCTTCTCTTTTCCTGTCTCTCTCCTTTCTCTTTTCCTCTCTCTCTCTCTCTCTCTCTCTCTCCTTCTCTCTCTCTCTCTCTCTCTCTATCTCCTTCTTTCTCTCTCTCTCTCTCCTTCTCTCTCTCTCCTTCTCTCTCTCTCTCTCTCCCTCTCTCTCTCTCTCTCTCTCCCTCTCTCTCTCTCTCTCTCTCTCTCTCTCTCTCTCTCTCTCTCCTTCTCTCTCTCTCTCTCCTCTCTCTCTCTCTCTCTCTCTCTCCTCTCCTTCTCTCTCTCTCTCTCTCTCTCTCTCTCCTCTCCTCCCTCCTCTCCTTTTCTCTCTCTCTCTCTCTCTCTCTCTCTCTCTCTCTCTCTCTCTCTCTCTCTCTCTCTCTCTCTCTCTCTCCTTCTCTCTTTCTCTGTCTCTCCTTCTCTCTCTCTCTCTCTCTCTCTCTCTCTCTCCTTCTCTCTCTCTCTCTCTCTCTCTCTCTCTCTCTCTCTCTCTCTCATCCTGTCATCTCATTTTCTCTCTCTCTCTCTCTCTCCTTCTCTCTCTCTCATCCTGTCATCTCATTTTCTCTCTCTCTCTCTCTCTCTCTCTCATCCTGTCATCTCATTTTCTCTCTCTCTCTCTCTCTCTCTCTCTCTCTCTCTCATCCTGTCATCTCATTTTCTCTCTCGTCCCTCCACCCAAACCCTGATTTATGTATCTGTCTGCTTGTCTATCTCTTTATCTATTTTTCTTTATCTGTCTATTTTATTTATTTATTTATTCATGTCTGTTTATTTATTTATTTATTATTTATTTATCTGTTTATTTATTTATTTATTTAATTTATTTATTTATTCATGTCTGTTTATTTATCTGCCTTTATCTCTGTCTATTTCCTTATCTGTCTATCTCTTTATCTCTGTCCATTTCTTTATCTATCTCTTCATCTATCTGCCTTTATCTCTCTCTATAAGAAGATAAGAGGGATGGGGAGGGGAGGGAGGAAGGGAAGGAGACGGGAAAGAGGAAGATAAGGGGGGGGGAGTAGGAGAAGAAGGAGAAGGGAAAAAGGGAGGGGGTGGGAAAGAGAAGGGAAAGAGGAAGATAAGGGGGAGGGGAAGGAGAAGGGAAAGAGGAAGATAAGGGGGAGGGGAAGGAGAAGGGAAAGAGGGGGGAGGAAGGGAAGGGGGAGGGGGAGGGGAAGGGGGAGGGGGAGGGGAAGGAGGAAGGGAAAGAGGAGGGGAAGGAGAAAGGGGATGAGAAGAGAAAGCGAAGGAAGAGGCAGATAAGGTAGAAGTAAACCATCAGCTGGCACTAGGTATAACCAGCTTGCTGGCCACAGTTATAACCCACCACTGAGAGCAGTTGTTATAACCACTCGATGCCCTGGTTGTGATCCAGTGGATAAGAGACAGACGTTCACGTGCCATGGTCTTTATTGTGGACTGTTAATACACCCGAGCTGTTCGCTCTAGTCTGTCTGTCTGACCTCTCTGTCCTGATCTGTCTCTCTGTGATTCTTACATGTCCTTAAGTACCATTTAGTCACTTTCTACGCCTCGGGCCTTCCGTTAACAAAAACAGCTGCCTAGAAAAACTAGTGTTCCGAGGCGGAAACGAACACAGGAGACAGGAAGCGTCAGGTCAAAACACACTGCCATCGATATTGCATTGAATTAAGTAGACATACATGATCAATGTCTTGGGTCACATAATATCAGTATCAGTGCCTTACAGATGGGAAGGAGGAGGAGGAGGAGGATAAGAGGGAGGGGGTGGAGAAGAGAAAGAGGAGGTGGAGAAGGGAAAAACTAAGAGGAAGAAGATAAGGACGAAGGGGAGGAGTGAATACGGATGAAGAGGAAGGGGGGGGGGGGGGGAGGGGGGGGGAGGGGAAAGGGGGGGAGGAGAAAGTGTTGAAGGAAAATGAAGGGGCTGGAGGAAGTGGAGAAGGGAAAGAGGAGGAAGAGGAAGTAGTTATATGCTGTGTGTAAATATAGAGGTTTAGAGAAAGATAGTTCGAAAGAGGAGATAGGAATAGAAAGGAATAAGAAGAGTCAGATAAAAAAGATAGAGATAGGAAGAAAGAGGGATAAGATAGAGAGATATGAAGATAGATGTAGTGGAAGAAAGATAGATAGGAAGGAAGAGATATAGACAAGAGAAATAGAAAGACAGTTAGAAAGACAGAAAGATAGGGAGACAGATAGACAGGAAAGTAGATAAAGCAACTGAAATAAAAATATAAATGCATTTTTTTTTTAATCTTAATTAATTTGATTTAATTTAATCATAATTGTTTAATGTTGCAAATGATTTATCAATTGATGATCCACTCTAAACAGTGGATTAAACTTAATGAATGATAATTATCTAAAAAAATAATAATAATAAAATGTGTAAGAAAAGTATGAACACAGATGTGGCAAATAGGAAAAAGCCAAGAAAACAAAACATATTCACCCAATCTTATTGATATGAAAAACAAGATATCGAGAGTCTTGAAACACGCAACAGAGATTTCCATTCCTTTCATTCAGAACTCATTCCGTTACGGAACCTATCATGCCACAGGACAAAATAGGTTCAGAAAAAATCAAACACATGTTCATGGGCAGTCTACACGTTCCCGGTCTCCCCAAAGAGGCTGTGAGGCAAAAATAGATATAGGTGTTATCTATTGAGTATTAAGTGCAAAGGATTCAATATCATCTAATAAGTATATGCGAGTACTCAGTGCAAAGGGGTTCTCAGGTATATGGCCTTGGACTCTCACTTGTAGAGGAAATACTTGAACATTAACACGAAGCTGAAATGAGCAAATCTCTTTGTCCTGTTGGGAATGAAATTAGTAATAAACATATAATAAACATAAAGGTTATTCTTTGGGTAAAGGAACCAGAGGTCTTTCTGCTTTAGAAGAGTAACATAAGGTAAGGAGATGGCATGCATTGCTAGTATCATTCAAGAAAAGGTTACACTAATACTTATAGATATGCTCATATATGATCATGTATCTATAGGGATATGAAAGGATAGACAGGAAACATATGAAAATATACATTTGCTGATGTTTTATCTTCTTGAGGGAAAACAAGAGAGAAAAAGTTGAAAGAAAACTACACTATTTCCTTCTCCATTTTCTCTTCCTCTCCAAAAGACAAACACAATTTCTGCCGAAAAGTCTTTAGAGCTCACTGGTCGCTACCTTCCGAGGGCGAGCTAACACGGCAAGGGTCACGCCCCTAGGCCGCACCTGAAGAATGGTTCTTGGCGGCTGCTAGTTTAAGATTGTCCCTGCCTGCTGCTTGGGGAGGCTCGACCCTGCCTGCTGCTTGGGGAGGCTCGTTGCTGCGCACTGGTCCCCGACCCCTGCTCCTCGTCGCAAGAAGACTGAGTGGCAGAGACGCCTCTGAGGTCGAGGGCTGGCCTGCGCTTGCCACCTCCAGCTCCTGAGACGGTTTCAAATCCAAAGGAGAAGAGCATTTGAGACACTCACGGGCACTGCATTCGGGCTATCTGTCACTCAAATCCTTTCCATGTTATTCGTGACTTTAAAAGTTCCACAAAAAACGTTTCTCTCACATGACAACACACACAAGCACACGCGTAAACACAGGCACGCACGCACACACACACTCACACGCACATGTACATGCACATACATGCGCACTGCGACGCAAACATGAAAGCACGTATAAATCCACAGTCGCAGTTACGCACATGCATGCACACACATGTGCATACACAAAAACACTCACAACACATACACATATATGTATGTATGTATATATGTATGTATCTATATCTATATCTATTTATAAACATATATATATATATATATATATATATATATACATATATATACAAATATATACAAAAATACACATATATTCATATGTATATACATAAAAAAAAAAAAAAAAAAAAAAAAAAAAATGAAAGCACGTATGTCTGTGGATTGTCTATATGTATATGTATATGTATATGTATATGTATATCTATATATATATACATATACATATATTGTTTTTTATTTATATATTTATATATATATATATATATAATATATATATATATATATATTTATTTATACATATATTATATATATACATATATATATATATATATATATTATATATATATTATATATATTTATACATATATATATAGTTATTTTTTTATATATATTTATACATATATATATATATACATATATATATATAATATATATATATACATATATATATATATATATACATTATATATATATATATATATAATATATATATATATATATATATATATATATAGAGAGAGAGAGAGAGAGAGAGAGAGAAGAGAGAGAGAGAGAGAGAGAGAGAGAATATACATGTGTGTGTATATGTATTATATGTATAATTTGTATATATATATATATATATATATATTATATATATATATATATATATAACTATAAGTATATATATATATATATATCATAATTATGTGTGTGTGTGTGTTGGTGGTGTGTGTATAGACATATTCAT
>NW_028234437.1:29908901-29911401 GCF_977035675.1 Penaeus japonicus | reverse complement strand
ATGATATATATAATAATATATAACACACCACACACACCACACACAACACACACACACACACCCACACACACACACACACCTATATATATATATATATATATATATAATAGAGATATTATATAATATATATAAAAAAAAAAACACACACACACACACACATCACACAACCCACACACACCCACACACACACACACAATATAAATATATATATATACATATATATAATCTATATATAAATATAAATATACAAATAAATGCGTGTGGTGTGTATGTGTGTGTGTGTGTGTTTATATGATATATAAGTATCAGTATATATATATATATATATATATATAATATATATAATATATAATATATTCTATAAATCAATCTGCATAATAAATATTTCTCTCTCTCTCTCTCTCTCTCACTCGACTCTTCCTCTTCTCAACCCCCCTCTTCTCTCTCTCTCTCTCTTCTCTATCATTCTATCTTATCTAGCATCTAACTAAGCTATCTAAAATCTATATATATATATATATATATATATATATATATATAAGTGTGTGTGGTGTGTGTGTTGTTGTGTGTGTGTGTGTTGTGTGTGTGTGTGGTGGTTGTGAGTCATATATAAATATATATATATAAAATATATATAAAAATATATATATATATACTATTGTTACAAATATATTAATATAATATTTATATATAATATATATATATATATATATTTTTATATATATATATTATATATTTGTATACATATATATAATATAAATATATATTTATATTATATAATATATATATATATATATTATATATATATATATAATATATCATACCATGTCAATGTGTATTATGTAACATGCATACATACTTATACATCATACAAAACATGTGTACATACATGTGTACAGTATATGAACAAATTTATTATTACTCCTTTCACACTAATTGAGAAGTCCAAAGGAATCGCTTTATAACTCAATAAAATTTATGATACAACAAAATAAAAATCAAGCACACTACAAATATTGCTCACTATTTCAAGAACTTCAGACCCTAACTCTTTTCAATTATGTTTTTAAAAAGTCTAAAGCTCTGCTTAAATGTTACATAACTACTTGTTATCTAAATAGAATGAAAATATTGTTAGAGGGTAGTAATAAGTTTATTTATTCTTTCTTTTTATATGCCTAGAAATATATTGTTTTATCATGGCTGTGTATACTATTTCAATGATAAATGTTGTTTTGATTGTTCATTTATTATTACCCTTGATTGAGTATCATATTGACTAAATAAAAGGAAATGTTATGTTGTGTGATTACACATTCTAATACCACTCTTAATTTTACTGGTTATCAGCCTCCTCCCTATTGGTGAAGATAAATAGCCTAATAATTTGACGCTTGTGACTAAACGCATGTGACCATCTATGTGAAAAATCAATAGAAAAAAAATGATAAATAAAAGAGAAACAAAAAAGCACAAAACCATATTGGACAACCGGATGTCCGCGTGTTTCTCCTCTCCAGTGAAACCAGTTGAACACAGCTGAAATGGATTGCACTTCGAATTAAATATTGAAACAGCTGCTGTATCTTTGGAAATTATCACAAAGGACCTTCGTCTTCATGAAACTATAACAACTTGGCGAGTCCTTAAAATAAAACACAGGTCAACACTCCCCCATGCCGTTACTTATTATATATATATATCTATTTATATATATTATATATATAGATATATATATATATTATATATATATATAGAGAGAAGAGAGAGAGAGAGAGAGAGAGAGAGAGAGAGAGAGAGAGTAGAGAGAGAGGAGAATAGAGNGAGANAGAGAGAGAGAGAGTGAGAGAAGAATGGTACAATGGATTTAAATAAATATGTATACATAAATTTTTATATATAGATATATCAATATGATATATATTTATATATATATATATATTATATATATATATATATATATATATATATATATATACATATATATACATATATACACACACATAAAACTCGGCACTCCCTCCTTTTCTCTCTCTTTACCTCCTCCTCCGCGGTTGTTTCCGGCAGCCGAGTTCCAAGGCAGACTTCGCACCTCATCGCTCTCTATCATTTCGCTCGATTTCCTGCCTCGAAGTTGTTGCCATCGCCTTCGCACTCCTTCCCTTGCACCATCAACTTGCATTACAAGTCTCAATAGCTCTTCGTTTTAACGGGAACCTCGGGAAAATGCTCTCATTTTTTATCTTATTTTTGTGGTTATATCTGTTTTTTTTTTTTTTTTTTTTTTTTTTTTCTGAGTTAATTTTGCCTTCATGCATGTCGATTTATCTATCTCTATATATGTGGGCGTGTTTGTGTATGTGTGTGTACGTGTATGTGTGTGTGTGTGTGTGAGTGTGTGTGTTTGTGTGTGTTTGTGTGTGTGTGTGTGTTTGTGTGTGTGTGTTTGTGTGTGTGTTTGTGTATGTGTGTGTTCGTGAGTGTGTGTTTGTGTATGTCC
>NW_028234437.1:29891742-29908801 GCF_977035675.1 Penaeus japonicus | reverse complement strand
TTTATACGGGGATTGGAATTATTACGAGTGAATTTGGTTGGGATACTAGTGAAAGATATGTTTATTTGGTGTTTGTACCAGTTTATTTCTTATGTTTTGATAAATGAAGAAGACAACTTGTAGTTTAATATAATTTTGAAGGTTATATATAACTGTTTCATTAACCCAAAGTTGATCAATTTAATGCTCCTTGTATCTAACATAAGATTTGTGACCATCAGTTGTCCACAATATAACGGACATTGTGACAATGTTATTTCACAATGAACAACACCCACTTTCCCCCAGTGTTGAATTGGGTGGTAATCTGTTAGAATAAAGAAATCAAATGATTTAGCAGGTTACAAGGCCAATTGAAGTATCATTGTTTTTTTAACTGTTTGTAAACCTTTTTATTATGTGTTTTATGATTTCGTGTGGCGTCATACGTGTGACGTCACCGGCCCTTCTGCGGCCTTCTTGTACGTGCTTGAAAATAATAACATTTCGCTGTTATATACTGTTACAAGCGGGGCTTTTCTTTTTTCCTCAATCCTCTGCAACCATGTTTAAGAAAGGACCATTTATCACGACCGGCAGCACCAGCTTAGAAACCTGCATAAAGAGAGCAAAGCTAAGTATTGAGCTAATACTGGCAGTATGTTTTATTCGAAGACAGGACTGGACTGTGGAGAATTACACCACACACACACACACACAGCACACACAACACACACACACACACACACCCATATATATAATATATATATATATATATAATATATATATATATATATATATCATCACATATTAATGCAGCCTCGTGATCTTCTACTTAACTTTATACTCCCTTTTCTACCTTCTACAATCCCCTTTCATCTTATCCCTTACTAAATCTTGCTCTTGTTTCTTATCGAGCCTATCTTGTTTCTTTCCCTCTTTTAATCTTTCAATAGGGTTTTTATTTTATTTTTTAACTTATTCCATATTAACCCCTTTACATTGAAATATCACGGAAGATCCTGCTGGAACAGCCCACAGTCAGATTTCCCCTGAGAACCATCCTCGTAAGTGGGAATTTGACGCAGGGGTGGGTTACACCCTGCAAGCAAAGACTATATAACGAAGGGGATTTTTAGGGGGAGGGGGGGGGGGGGGGGGGGGGGGGGGAGTGGGGGGGAATAGGAAAGCACTCTATCCCTACCATTTAAAAAAAAAATGTGAGGCCGCAATCTCATATCAGCGCCATCTCTTGTTCAGATATACTAACTAACAAAAAGAAAACTTTTCCTGGTAAAACGATACACAACTATTTATATCAATTTTAGTTGATTGTATACAAAGATATCGATGTTAATTATATGAAATACAAACTTTTATTAATTGATTATAGACAATGTAAAACAATATCATTTAATAAACACTATATTATAATTATGTATAGTATATAATATGAAATACAATGTTATAATTTTCTGGGTATAATTTCAAACAAAGTTTTGAAATAGTTTGACTCATGAATTTTTATATTTCATGACCCCATGTCAGCATGTAATATTTCTATTGGATATTAAATTATAAAACAATATGCAAATAGTGTGTTATTCAAAACTATTCTGTTTATTATAGATATTTTTTGTTATTAACAATTCAGTACAAATAGCCCTTATCCACATTTCCTATTAGTTTGTATTTGTTTGTTTTTTTTTGTTCCGTAACATATTAATTATTTTTGCTCTCTTAAATATTAAGAAATGTTATACAAAACACATTTATGCGGACATTTGTTCTTTATTTCAATTTTCAGGAAAACCAATCTTTAGAGATTAGTTCAATATGAGCACTATCCTACGCCTTGTAAATTGAAACATATTTAGAAAGCATAACCAAATCATCACAATATTCATTGTATTGCAAATCGAAATGACCGGAAATTAAGTCTAATAGCCAACAAACTTGCCACAATACTGTATCTGAATACATGCTAAAACAATGTAAAAAGTGTAACAACGTACTAATGCTTGCAAATGTAAAAAAAAAAAAAATATATATATATATATAAAGATAATATATAGGCCTATATGCGTACGTGGTACATTATTAGAAAAGAGAAAAAAAGAAAGAAAGGAAAAAAATTATTTGGTTGATGTTTTTTTTTTCTCTGAGCGGCTCATGTCTCAAGGCATTAACCCACTCAAGGGCTCTGCAAAATATGCACTTTGTAAAAATAAGAACTCTCACCATGCCATGGACCTAAAATTGCGAAAAGTAATATGACATGATATATCTCTTTATTAATCGTCAATTACTAAATAATACACCTTTTCTTGTTCTTCGGAAATGTGAGAAAAAACCAATTCTGGCCGTTCCATTGTTTTGTGACATGTACACAGTAGCGACACAATGGTATACCCTTTGAGACCATTTTGAATAAAAAAGAAGTTTCATAAGAGTAAAAACAAAACCAGACCGAACACAACTTGGACACAACGCCATCTATTGTTCAGATATCACACTAGCAGCTGATCGTTGTGCTCACAGCCCTTTTGGAAGCTTTCCTATCTTTCGTATTCTCAGCGATAGTCTTTTGCCCTGCAGATGCCCACTGGCCTTCATAGGTAGGGACCCTGGCCCTTAAGGCACTCTTATTGTAGGTGGGGCCCTCTGGGGACTGCGGACGTCCTTTATGCTACAAAATATATATATATATATATATATATATATATATATATATATACACATATATATATATATATATATATATATATATATATATATATATATATATATATATATATATATATATATATATTGTAAGGATATCTGTCATGGGGAAGCCCGGAAATACATCCGCCCAAGCGGGGATGACGGCTTAGGGCCGGAAGAAAGAAGGAGGGGGCCCGTTCACTTCCCCTTAAGGAGACTAAGTCCCATTCCCCAGGTGCATGTCCCTTAAAGAGGGTCTGGTTGCGTTAGTTTAGTCCTGGTTTTTAAAATAATAAATAGTAAAAAAGTATGAATAAAAGTATAAAATTGCCCAGTAGCAAATAGCTTAAAAGTTAAAACACTTCAAAAAAAGATTGATAAAAGAAAAAAAAATCAAAGTAAAATATCATGGGTGTCTCTGGCTAGTGTTGGCCAGTGTATCTCCCTCACAGGATATTATTATACTAGCACGTCCAGCTTTGTCCTAACTGGCATGTAAGTCGAGTCAGTACAACCTTTCTTTAGCTGCTCCTGCGTCGCCACAAGGGTATTCCAGGGTAATCCAGGGAGGGTCAGAGAAACACCAAGTTCCAGAGACAACTGATTTATTTTCAGCTCGTCGGCTATTTATAGCCGGCGGGCTATTGGCATGGAAAATATATGTTTGCTTTTGGACTAAACAATACAAATATTTTAAAACTCATAAAGACATTAATATTTACAATTTTCTCATATTAAATAATAAAACAGGCAAATACAGCTTTAAAACATTAAAACAATAGGAAAATACGTAAAATTTGAACTATAAAATCAGCCAAATGGCTCAGCGTAACTTTAAACAATAAAACAAATATCACATAAAAGGAAATTATTAAACATCACATAACAATTACAAAATAAATTAAAAAGACAAATATACAATACAAAAATACAAAATAAAAGTGGGTGACGTGGCCTCCGTGGCACGTAAAAAGAATCTATAATAAAAACTATTAAAATAAATTCCAAAATAAAGGTAAGTGACCAACCCTTCTAAGAGTTAAAATCTACTAAACTATTAATTAAAATGACTGACTTAAGAAAGAGATCGAATTTTAATGATGGTCACTGATGCCGAGAATAAAATGCGAATTGTAAAAGAAAATAAAACTATAAAAACGGTTGCTTAAACAAATAAAACTAAAAATAGTCGTCATCCCCACTCTTATTTAGATAGTAATATAAAAAGTATTATGAAATATGAAATAAAAGGTAAATAAAAAGAAACAAAAATAAGCACACACAATATTCGCACCCCCAGTGTGTGAACCACGGGGTCGAGACTTCATATTGGCTCAGGGGGCTGAGCTCCAAAATCGGGTTTATACAATTTTAACATCTCAGGCAAATGGTTCATGGCCTATTCCCCAGTTTAGGCGTGGGTGCAAGTGTATGTGCATGAAGAGTTGTCCTGGCGATGTTTCACGAACCTCCCTGGATTTCATACGGCCCTGAAACAGGATAAGGTCGGGGGGGGGGGGGGGCAGGCAAGAGGAATGGGGGAGGAAGAAAGGGCGAATAGGGGTTAAGAGAGAGGTAGGGGGGGGGGGAATAAGAGGACAGCAAGTACAGGAATAAGGGAAGAAATATAGCGTGGAAGACAAAGAAAAGGAGTAGTGAAGGAAAGAGGAAGAAATTAGTAAGGAAACAGATTAGAACAAGGTAAACAATAGCAAAAGTAGAAACGAGAGGAGAGTGCGGATAAGGGAGCGAGAGCAGCAGACGAAACGGGGTAGAAAACGGAAGTAGAAAATGAGGGAGTAGCTAGAGAAAGCAAAAACGGAAGTAAGGGTAGTAGAGGATAGACTAAAGAAGCGTCGGGAATAAGGCGAGTCAAGGCGGAGGAAACAGTAGGCAAAAGTAAGGGATATAGGCAGAAAGGGTACTAAGGGAGATAGGAGAAGAGAAACAAGAGGCTAGGACAAGGAGAAAGGAAATAGGGAGGAAAAGGGAGATGAAGAACAAGGGGGGGGGGGGAGGAAGTTAAGGAAGAGGGAGGGGAAGGATAAGGACGGGGGGGGGGGGAGGTAGGAAGGAGGAGGTCGCAAGGCCTCACAACCCTCCAATGCCATGGGGTCGGAGAGTCAGCGGAGACAACCTGGAAGCAGAAAGAAAGGAAGGCCTGAGCCCGATTACATGCCTTCAAAAGCTAAAGTGTATGGGTAAGCTGGACGCGCTTTACACGGGCTGCCAACCCATTACACAATATATATACACACAATATGTACACATTCAATATAATTAATACAAATGTTCAAAGCTATACGATTAACCCTAGCTGCTTCTTACCTAATTGATAGAAAGAACTATACAAAATTAAATTTATATCACTATATTAATTCACGTACTGCATCTCTATGCTGTATTTCACTCTGATCAGTGCGGTTAACGACTAGGGCGTTACTTAAGGACACTTAAATGTTATCACTATCATTATCACCATCATTATCACTATCACTGCTTTAACCAAATTCACTGATAGAACAACCAGGTCACATCGTCCTCCACTTGGAGCAGTAAAACTACACTAGGTCACATTTAGTCACCATCAGGAACTACTTCTGCTGCATCTACAGGATCCGATGTGTCAACGGCACCCGGCAGAGATCGGCTGGCACTACGGGTAAAGTATCGGCCAGAGTTTTGCGCTTCTGGATTGGCCGGTACATCCTCAGGATCATGATCAGATTCGTCCTCCGATTCATAGGACAATTCATGGGAGGTCCTAAATGGCTTTATATGGTTGAGATGCGCTTTCATCTGCACGTCTGTATGGACATCCCTAATCTCGAAGGTCACTGGTCCTAAACGAGATATAACTCTTGCCGGGCCGCGCCATCTTCCCGACAATGGAGCTGCTGCACCATATGCTTCCCATGCTCATAATACCAGACTAAGCTACCCACAATCAGGCCGAAATGTCTCCCTTTTTTTTTTTGCCACGGTTATAGTATCTACCATAGCTTGCTCTGGAATCATTAGAAGCGG
This sequence comes from Penaeus japonicus, assembly GCF_977035675.1. NCBI lineage: Eukaryota > Metazoa > Arthropoda > Malacostraca > Decapoda > Penaeidae > Penaeus > Penaeus japonicus. The sequence goes on along the minus strand of NW_028234437.1, from coordinate 29,903,089 downwards.
TAATGGCAGCTTTACGTGCCTCAAAGAGACGCTCCTGCAGAACAATTTCAAGTTTTCTATCCTGGCAAATACCGCTTCGTTTGTAAGCCCTACAGGGAAATTTGCATGTCTGCCCGTTAGCAAATATAGGGGCTGCTCATGAGTACTCCCTATAATGGCGGTATTGATTTGCAGCCTTAGTTCCGGCACAAACTGATGCCAAATTCTGGGCCTCTTGTTCACGAGTGCCGTGAGAGCAGATTTCACAACCCTATTGGTTCTCTCTATCAGCCCATTAGCCTGTGGGTGGTATCTGATTGTGTAGTGGTGGCTGGAGTGCATCATTTCTAACCAGCTCCTTAAAGAGACCACTTGTAAACTGTACCCCATTATCCGTCTGGATAACCCGAGGTGGACCGAACAGAGTTAACCCAGTGGTCGACAAAAGCTCGATGGACATGATTGCAGTCACTTTCCTTAAGGGCACAATCTGCAAAACCCATACTCGTGTGTTGGTCGAGAATAGATAGACCATAGCGCACTGGTATAGAGGAGCCAAAATCCATAATGTCCATGGATACACGCTCTAGAGGGTATTGCGCAAGGGGAGCACTAGCCATAGGAACACGCTGCGGATTACCTCTGGACTGCTGGCATACTGGACAATTTGCAACGTATTCCTTACAGTCTTTAAGCATGTTAGCCCAGTAATACATAGCCCTGGCATTCTCATATGTCCTCTGTACACCAGGGTGCGAGGCTAACGGCGGCAAGTGAGAAACTTTCAGGGCAGAGTTCTTTAAAGAAGAGGGAACAACTAGTTGATAGCACACCCTGTCTGCCAAGTGCTTAAGTCGGTAAATAACTCGATCTTTCACCTCAAACTCATCTAAGGGAAGAGGCCACTTCTTCCTGGGCACTGTCCCTTCCAGCAAATATCGTTTCAGATCGGCAAGCTGGGGGTCTTGAGATTGCTTTGCTGCTATGGCCTCTGGCGAGAGCTCAGTGATGGCTAACGCAGCTACGTGTTTTGTGGATATGTCCTCCGATACCTTAACGGGAGCTACATGCCTGGAAAGAAGGTCCGGAACGTGATTGGTAGGGCCTTCTTTATACCTTATATTGAAGGTGTAAAAGGAAAGGTCGTGAGCGTATCTCGTCATCCTGGGAGATTTAGTCTTTCGAGTGAAGACATGAACCAAGGGTCTATGGTCTGTATAGATGGTAAATCTCCTCCCATAAAGGTAAGAATCGAATACCCTCACACCTTCCACTACACTCAGGGCCTCTAAATCTATAGCAGGGTATCTCGTTTCTGCTGCCCTTAACTTCCTGCTATAATAAGCTATGGCATGCGGAATGTTGTCTTCATCCCTCTGCATCAGGCAGGACCCAATTGCTACTGCTGATGCATCAGTATGCAGTTCGAACTCCTGGCTGAAATCAGGCTGCCTAAGTATTGGTGCGGTTACAAGACGCTGTATGAGTTCGGTAAAGGCCTCATGTTGTTCGGGTCCCCACACCCATTTCTGACCTTTCTTAAGCAAAAAATGCAAGGGAGAAGTTACCGTTGCATATCCAGGAATATGCTTGCGAAAGAATCCTGTGCAGCCAAGAAACCTACGCACCTCTTTAACGTTACGTGGGGGTTGCATCTTTGAGATGGCAATCACTTTATCCTGGTTGGGCAGCACACCTTCTGGAGTGATGGTAAAGCCCAGAAAATTGATAGTCTTAGCTGCAAAGGCACATTTTTCGATATTTAATTTTAGTCCAGCTGCAGAGAGCAAGGTCAAGGTCTCCCGCAAGTCTTGCACATGTTGAGCAAACCCTCTGCTATATATTACTATATCGTCAAGGTAGCAGAGCGTGTGTTTCCCCAGAACCGAGGATAACAGCACATTCATGGTTCGTTGGAATGTGGTTGGTGCAGTAGCCAAACCAAATAGAAGACGACAAAATTGGAACAGCCGATAGCCATCTGAAAATGCAGTCTTTGGGCGATCTTTGGGCTCCAACTCTACGGCCCAGTAAGCTGCACGAGCATCAAGTGTGGTGAATGTATCCATGGGGCCCAACTCATCGATCAGTGCATCTATACGTGGCAGAGGATACGTGTCCTTAATGGTGACAGCATTCAAGGCTCTGTAATCGACACAGAACCTTAAACTACCATCCTTTTTCTTTACAAGGACGACAGGGCTAAGCCAAGGGCTAGTAGACGGCTCTATAACACCTGTCCGTAGCATAGAGTTGCATTGCTGTCGAATGGTCTCTTTGGTGGCGTATGGTAGTCTCCACTGCCTAGTGCAAGTGGGCTTGGCGTCACCTGTATCTATGTGATGACGAATGCCTGGGACTAAACCTATGGTCTCTTCCCCACCATCAAAAAGGTCTTTATGGTGATCAATTATCTGAACTATTTCCTGCCTCTGTTCAGGAGTTAAGTGGTCAAGGGATGGAGTACTTAACCCTTCTTTATCCAAAGAAAACCATTCCTGGGCTGCCTCACAAGTGGCTAGGGCGATAGATGGTGGTAACACTGCACCTTCTATGTCCAACTCATCTTCCTCAGTAATGTCTTTGAGGTAACCATATTCGGAATAATCCCACTCCATATCAGAATCAGAATCCAATTCCATGAACAAGGAGTCCTTGACAGGACTACTGTTGAAACGGGCAATGTCCTCCCAACTGGATATGTTAATCTCGGCATTATTGTAATCTACTGCTGGCAAATCCACGTTAACGGTGCAACTGTCACTCTCCACTCCTGGGTACTTCATCTCAGGATCAAGGGTACCATTAAATATAGCCTCCCCTTCTGGTTCTGTCTCGCCGCAGGGGGCACCACTAACCATACCTTCCCTTCCAGGTTCTGTCTCGCCACAGGGGGAACCGTTAACCATCTCTTCCCTTCCAGGTTCTGTCTCGCCACAGGGGGAACCGTTAACCATCTCTTCCCTTCCAGGTTCTGTCTCGCCACAGGGGGAACCGTTAACCATCTCTTCCCTTCCAGGTTCTGTCTCGCCACAGGGGGAACCGTTAACCACACCTTCCCTCTTTGCATTTGTGCAATATACTGCATCAATGGGGGACACAGTTCCTAGCCTAGTCCCTGGTCTTAGCGTAAGTGGCCGTGATGAAGGGTTTATGGCCCAGACGGTACAGCATCTATCAGTTACTGTGGTAACGGAATATGGCAAAGTTAGAGAATCTGAAACAGTGGGGCTTAATACAACATCCCCATGGACTTGCCCTAATCTTGAAATGACCCCTTTCAAGAACACACCTGAATGCGAGGGGATTACAGTCCGTTTTGCCAGGTGTACAGTTGCCTCCGGTCCACCTTCTGGGGTGGATTTAGGCAAGTCAGTCTGGGTCGATGCATCCTCATAACTCCTTACCCAAGCTATCTTCAGGGACTCTGTATCCGTGAAAACTACGGAGAACCTGTAGTCCTCTAAAATCAGTTGGCCTGTGGATGAGTTTGCAGCCGATTTCAGGGTAAAGTTAATACGCCTGAGGAAATCAATTCCTAAAAGAAGGTCTCCCGGGAAATCCAGATCAGCTACGGTGGCCTGGTGAACTAGAGTTAAACCTTCTCCAAGCTTAAATGGCACAGAGACTTCCGATTCTGATCTGACAGCTCCAGAAATACCTTTTAGAACCTTTTGCGAGGGCTGTTTGGGCAAATCATTACCGTCAATCATATCAAGGGCGCCAGGCTTAATTATCGTAATTTCGGACCCAGTATCGATAAAACACATTATGGTTGTTCCGTTAGCATTGAGTGCCACGAGAGGTCGTCCGTTCCTCTCGCGTGCCCTCACGGCCATGACTTTCACTGGTGTCCCTTTCACTGTACCTAGCGAACTGGCTCCTTTCATTCCTGCCAGCGGGACTCGGAGCTCTGTCTCCCTGGCGTCGAGGAAAGGGACATTCTCGGGCCATATGGCCATTGTGGCCACATCTAAAGCACGTGTATAACCCAGGCCTGGTAGGGGAGCGAGAAACGGCTGTAGCTCGGCACTCGTGGTTGCTGTGGGTGGTGCTCTTATGGAAATCGCACCATACATTTGATCTAGAGCGGTCTGGTGAGGAAGCCATGGCTAAAGGGACAGACTGAGGACTGGCTAATAAGGGACTGAGACTATAAGAGTCCCTGGCTCGGTGTGGACGCTCGACAAATCGACGTCGAAGCCTATCATCTTCCTCAGAAAGAGGATTGGGCGACTGATGGCGGCCTGTAGAGTGACTATGTCTAATGCCATTCCTCGAATTCCACACTCTCTGAGCGGTCTCAGCCAGTTGTTGTGAGGTGCAGTCGTCCTTAAGCACCAGAAAGTCCCTCAACCAATCTGGGACACCCGAAAGGAAGACCCTCCTTATTAGCTCTGTCGGGTCTCCTATGGCCTCTTTATGATCTCGGTACCCTTGGTAAACCGAAGCCTCAATCTGGAGGTAAAAATCCATTGGGGCCTGCAAGTCAGACATAGTATGATCGTACAGGACTTTATAAAAATCGGCTGCCGTGTACGTGCCCCTAAATTTTCTCCTTAACTCTCGTTTAAAGGAGTTCCAGTCTCTAATATGGTCGAAACTTTCCGAATTGATTATCGTTTCGGCTCGACCACGACAGTTAGCCCTTGCTGCCCTGATAAACGCATCGCTAGTGGGAGGCCGAACCAAGTTCTCTATTGATCGAATCCAGGATTCAATCTCCTGGTTCCTTTTAAGAGGATCACAGGCTGAGGTCTCTCCTTTAAAATATGGCACGTTGTCCCTACTACTGATCACATAGGAGATCGGGTTACTAGGCCCTAAAGATGTAGGGGCTCTCTGCAGGAGCTCTGGAGTATTCACATCACTACTAGCAGAAGGAGGCTGCCTCGCATACTCTGATGAGGGCCCTTCATGAGAAGCAAGAGGTGCTGGCGTCGGGTTACCTCTCCTGGCATGTTCTGGGTAATATGCACTCGGCTGAGGCTGCCGGTGGGAGTCATACCCAACAAAGCCAAGTTCTGGGCCATTAATTCCCGAAGACACCGCCCTAGGGACCTGTAGTTCTCGCCTCTCCAATTCTCTTTCCCTCCTGCTAAGCCTCCTTTCCCATTCCAAGAGTACATCCCGGGAGAAGTCATCCGTGATGGTAACCCTTTGAGGCCTCTCAGCCTCAGGTGCTTCAGTGGCTACCTGCGGGGCAGTCACTTCTACAGGGGTCGAAACCTGCCGAGCGGCATGTCTGGAGACCTCAAGCTCACTGGTCTGAGCTACAACTTCCTCAGCTGCCTGACTATGCAACCTATCCTCCAGTCTACTTAGCCTGTCACTACTGGATCGGGCTTGTTCGTCACTCCTCCGAGCCAACTCATCGATCCGGCTCATCAACTTCTGCTCATTTTGAGCCATGAGGGTCGCCATCCTCTGATAGAATTCCTCTATCATTGTGACTTCACCCTCCATTGCCGAGACTGCCTCACGCACAAGCCTATCCGAGCCTTGAGCTAAGAGAGGAAGGGATTCGGTAGACTGACTCCTGGAGGTGGGTCTATCAACCGTGTTACTGCCGTCCTTTTTACCGGCCTTTCCCCTTGTATGCATGACCTACTGTTTTGACTACACTTCACTATTCACTATTCACTATCTTTTCAACGGACTTTCCACCCGCCCTGAACGCACTTAAAACCACTAACGAGATGCAGTACAGAGACACCAACACGTGTTCACAACTAAGAAGCAGTTACAAAAACTTTGAAATTTAAACTAAATGACACATTAAAAAGAATACAAAAATTAAGCTAGCCGTTCAACAACTTAAATCCAAGTCCTTTGACTTAACAAATCAGATACCAAAATACAATTTAGGAGTGGAATTAGAGCTCCTATGATCACCGTAACAAGGTCGAAAATACCAAACAACGCACGAATGATAACGTGACGAAGGCAGAGTCGAAGGGGGCGAGAGCGAGAGAAGGGAGGAAGGCGGGAGCGAAGGCAAAGGCAGAGTCGAAGGGGACGAGAGCGAGAGAAGGGAGGAAGGCGGGAGCGAAGGCAAAGGCAGAGTCGAGAGCGAGAGAAGGGAGGAAGGCGGGAGCGAAGGCAAAGGCAGAGTCGAAGGGGACGAGAGCGAGAGAAGGGAGGAAGGCGGGAGCGAAGGCAAAGGCAGAGTCGAAGGGGACGAGAGCGAGAGAAGGGAGGAAGGCGGGAGCGAAGGCAAAGGCAGAGTCGAGAGCGAGAGAAGGGAGGACGGCGGGAGCGAAGGCAAAGGCAGAGTCGAAGGGGACGAGAGCGAGAGAAGGGAGGAAGGCGGGAGCGAAGGCAAAGGCAGAGTCGAGAGCGAGAGAAGGGAGGAAGGCGGGAGCGAAGGCAAAGGCAGAGTCGAGAGCGAGAGAAGGGAGGAAGGCGGGAGCGAAGGCAAAGGCAGAGTCGACTAGAGCGAGAGAAGGAGGAAGGCGGGAGCGAAGCAAAGGCAGAGTCGAAGGGGACGAGAGCGAGAGAAGGGAGGAAGGCGGGAGCGAAGGCAAAGGCAGAGTCGAAAGGGCGAGAGAAGGGAGGAAGGCGGGAGCGAAGGCAAAGGCAGAGTCGAAGGGACGAGAGCGAGAGAAGGGAGGAAGCGGAGCGAAGGCAAAGGCAGAGTCGAGAGAGAAGAGGAAGGCGGGAGCGAAGGCAAAGGCAGAGTCGAGAGCGAGAGAAGGGAGGAAGGCGGGAGCGAAGGCAAAGGCAGAGTCGAAGGGGACGAGAGCGAGAGAAGGGAGGAAGGCGGGAGCGAAGGCAAAGGCAGAGTCGAAGGGGGCGAGAGCGAGAGAAGGGAGGAAGGCGGGAGCGAAGGCAAAGGCAGAGTCGAAGGGGACGAGAGCGAGAGAAGGGAGGAAGGCGGGAGCGAAGGCAAAGGCAGAGTCGAAGGGGGCGAGAGCGAGAGAAGGGAGGAAGGCGGGAGCGAAGGCAAAAGCAGAGTCGAGAGCGAAAGAAACGTAGAAAAAGGCGGAAATGAACAAGAAAAAAGAGGTTAAGACAACAGGCTAGGTACAAAAGCCAATCAAAAATGTAAGCACAATACACAATGGCAAATACTTTGACACGACCAAACGAGGCTTAAGACGGTTCACGTTTCGTAACGGTAATATCACAGAAAAGTTACATATTGCATTGCAAGAAATTTCACAAAGACGTGGAGAAGTAGAAATACAGTGTCCCTACTCCTAGCAGAGCCACAAATGTTTAGCTGGAGAGCTTGAAGGCCCACGCCTTGCTCTAAACTCCTAATATATTTAGACACAAAATAATGCGGCTCTCTAAAGCTACAAACTGCTAGCTAAGCTTAGCAAAAACTTCTGATTGCTGGACAGGACAAACTAAAGAGCAAGAGAGCTCATACGCAGCCACATCCTCACCGCTGCCACCAGATTTTTATGCGGGCGCCCTGTAAGGATATCTGTCATGGGGAAGCCCGGAAATACATCCGCCCAAGCGGGGATGACGGCTTAGGGCCGGAAGAAAGAAGGAGGGGGCCCGTTCACTTCCCCTTAAGGAGACTAAGTCCCATTCCCCAGGTGCATGTCCCTTAAAGAGGGTCTGGTTGCGTTAGTTTAGTCCTGGTTTTTAAAATAATAAATAGTAAAAAGTATGAATAAAAGTATAAAATTGCCCAGTAGCAAATAGCTTAAAAGTTAAAACACTTCAAAAAAAAGATTGATAAAAGAAAAAAAAAATCAAAGTAAAATATCATGGGCGTCTCTGGCTAGTGTTGGCCAGTGTATCTCCCTCACAGGATATTATTATACTAGCACGTCCAGCTTTGTCCTAACTGGCATGTAAGTCGAGTCAGTACAACCTTTCTTTAGCTGCTCCTGCGTCGCCACAAGGGTATTCCAGGGTAATCCAGGGAGGGTCAGAGAAACACCAAGTTCCAGAGACAACTGATTTATTTTCAGCTCGTCGGCTATTTATAGCCGGCGGGCTATTGGCATGGAAAATATATGTTTGCTTTTGGACTAAACAATACAAATATTTTAAAACTCATAAAGACATTAATATTTACAATTTTCTCATATTAAATAATAAAACAGGCAAATACAGCTTTAAAACATTAAAACAATAGGAAAAACGTAAATTTTGAACTATAAAATCAGCCAAATGGCTCAGCGTAACTTAAAACAATAAAACAAATATCACATAAAAGGAAATTATTAAACATCACATAACAATTACAAAATAAATTAAAAAGACAAATATACAATACAAAAATACAAAATAAAAGTGGGTGACGTGGCCTCCGTGGCACGTAAAAACAATCTATAATAAAAACTATTAAAATAAATTCCAAAATAAAGGTAAGTGACCAACCCTTCTAAGAGTTAAAATATACTAAACTATTAATTAAAATGACTGACTTAAGAAAGAGATCGAATTTTAATGATGGTCACTGATGCCGAGAATAAAATGCGAATTGTAAAAGAAAATAAAACTATAAAAACGGTTGCTTAAACAAATAAGACTAAAAATAGTCGTCATCCCCACTCTTATTTAGATAGTAATATAAAAAGTATTATGAAATATGAAATAAAAGGTAAATAAAAAGAAACACAAATAAGCACACAATATTCGCACCCCCAGTGTGTGAACCACGGGGTCGAGGCTTCATATTGGCTCAGGGGGCTGAGCTCCAAAATCGGGTTTATACAATTTTAACATCTCAGGCAAATGGTTCATGGCCTATTCCCCAGTTTAGGCGTGGGTGCAAGTGTATGTGCATGAAGAGTTGTCCTGGCGATGTTTCACGAACCTCCCTGGATTTCATACGGCCCTGAAAACAGGATTAGGTCGGGGGGGGGGGGGGGCAGGCAAGAGGAATGGGGGAGGAAGAAAGGGCGAATAGGGGTTAAGAGAGAGGTAGGGGGGGGGGGATAAGAGGACAACAAGCGCAGGAATAAGGGAAGAGATATAGCGTGGAAGATAAAAGAAAAGGAGTAGTGAAGGAAAGAGAAAGAAGAAACTAGTAAGGAAACAGGTTCGAACAAGGTAAACAATAGCAAAAGCAGAAACGAGAGGAGTGCGGGTAAGGGAGCGAGAGCAGCAGACGAAACAGGGTAGAAAACGGAAGTAGAAAATGAGGGAGTAGCTAGAGAAAGCAAAAACGGAAGTAAGGGTAGTAGAGGATAGACTAAAGAAGCGTCGGGAATAAGGCGAGTCAAGGCGGAGGAAACAGTAGGCAAAAGTAAGGGATATAGGCAGAAAGGGAGATAGGAGAAGAGAAAGGAGAAGAGAAACAAGAGGCTAGGACGGGGAGAAAATAAAGAAAAGGGGGGAGGAAAAGGGAGATGAAGAACAAGGGGGGGGGGAGGAAGTTAAGGAAGAGGGAGGGGAAGGATAAGGACCGGGGGGGGGGGGGGGGGAGGTAGAGGAGGTCGCAAGGCCTCACAACATGTATATATATATGTATATATATGTATATATATATATATTATGTATATATATGTATATATATATATCCAGAGTAGCGAGAGGCGACTTTACTAAAAACATGTGTGTGTGTATAATATATATGTGGCAATAACAGCAAGGTTAGACAGCCGATATATATTAATATATATATATATATATACATTGTATATATATATATATATATATATATATATATATATATATATATATATATTCATATATATATACATGTATATATATATATATCATATTATATATATATATATAATATATATATATATATAATTACATGTATATATATATATATATAAATATATATATATATATATATATATATATAATATTTATATAATATATATATATATATATATACATGTAATATCTTATATATATATATATATATATATATATATATATAATATATTTATATATATATATAATATAAGTATACATGTTATATATATATATATATCATATATATATATATAGTATATATATATATATATAATAATATACTAACTATATATATGTATATACTATGTATATAAAATATTATATTATTTGTATATATGTCATGTATATTGAGGTAAATATAAAATATAGTATATATTAGAATTATAATATATATATATATATATCTATATATATATATGTGTGTGTGTGTGTGTGTGGCTGTGTGTATGTGTGTGTGTGTGTGTGTGTATGTATATACATGATATATATATATATATATAAATATATATATATATATATATATATTAAAATATATATATACTATATATGTATATATATATGTATATATATGTATATATAAATATATATGTATATATATATATATAATATCTTATGTCTATATAATTATTATATATATATTATATATATATCATATTAATATAGATATATAAATGTATGCATAATATATACATATGTTATACTTATAATTATATATATGATAAATCTGTATATATATCTATATATATATATATATCTAATAACTAAATCAATATATATAAATATAACAGCTCAAAGGAATCGGAAATAAAAACACATTGAATAGAAACAGCAAAAACAAACAAAGATTGATTTATTCACACACACTCCAACTGAATGAATAAAAAAAAAAAAGGAAAGAAAACCGAATAAGTTGTGGCCGCTCAATAGTATATAAATATATATATATATATATATTATCAATGATAAAAAAATAAATAACTAAATTATAAACACATTCATTCCATGTAGCAACGAATCGGGCTAAGCTGAGAGATCTTTTTGGCGGAACAGCAAGGCGTCTCCATTCTTGATGAAGTGAGAACCGTTGCTGGCGTCCATGTGAGATGGTGAGAGGGCTCGAAACGACAATGCTCATCACTGACACCGATGCGAGGGCGCTCTTAATGGCGTTGTAGAGAGGTCCCATTGTATTAGCGAATGCGGAAAGAAGCCGTGGTAATATTTGACCATACCAACGAATACCTGGAGTTGCTTGAAGTGTTTGGCATCGGGAATTTCTTAACTGCTTCCAACTTGGAGGCGAGGGAAAGCTGGCGCGACGGCGGAGATCTCGTGACCGGAGAATTCCAGTGGAGGTGCTGAAAAGACATTTCTTAATGCACGAGTAGTCCGTTGTCCCTCTCCGTAGGAGTCGCAGTACATTCCGTATGTGGCCAGGTGTTCAGGCGTTGCTGTATATGTAACAGTGCATTACCACTGAAAGGTGGCCCTGATTGTAGAGGCAAAGTGGATAGAGAAGGTGTATTTCCCGAAACGGCGTGAAGAATGGCTAACTGTACAGGAGGTTAAGCAGAGAAATCCTTTTGCCCATGAGAATGAAGTTTGGAAGTAGTCAGATTCATTGACTGGAACAGGCGTCGGTAGTCACCACAGGTCACGTCCGTCCAGCTTCTTGACGAGGTACAAAGGC
>NW_028234437.1:29860907-29870907 GCF_977035675.1 Penaeus japonicus | reverse complement strand
ATATAAATATATTGATTATATAAATATATATATATATCTATTATATATAGATATATATTATATATATATATATATATATATTTTTTGTGTAAACATCTTTTGTGAAACGACACACACACACACAAGTAATATACACACATATATATTTATATATACAGAAGATAATTATATATATATATATATATATATATTATATATATATATATTAATATTTTTAAAGATACATATGTATATATCGATATATAGATAGACAGATAGATAGATAGATAGTAGATAATTAGATATATATGTATATATATACTTATATATATATACATATATATATACATACATATATATATATATTTATATATATATATATATATATATATATATATATATTTATATATATATATACATGTACATACATACATACATACATACATATATATATATATATATATATATATATATATATATATATATATATATATTATTACATATAACAACCATTCCGTGGCTTTGTGAAGACCACGAAGCATGTCGACATATCAAATGTATCCTGACTGTCTCGTTCGCAAGGCAGAGAAGAAGAAGAAGATAAAAAAAAAAAATACTTTTCCTAAACTCGCTAACATTGCCTTTACTTTAGAATAAAAATCAAATATTTCAAACTGGAAACTTTCATTCTTAGGTTGAAATAATTCTGTTATTAGGCCATGGGTCCTTCTTATGAGCTAAAAGGCTATAATGTTAATAAATGATAAGATTCAGATTACATTTCTATTTATGATATTGTTTGCTTTTTTTTTTTTTTTTTTTTTTTTTGTAGAGGATATTTGGTTTAGCATTTTATAGTCTGGAAGAGGTAGCAGCATTAAGTTAAAATGACTTTGTTTACTTGTTCTGTTTCCCTTCTTTGTAAATAAAAATCGGTTTTGTTACTCTTGGCTAGATAGATAGAGAGAGAGAGATTGGTAAATAGATAGATGGATAGATATTGAAATAATTTATTAGCACGAGTGTGAGAGTAAATGTATTTTTGTTTGTGTGTGTAAGTGTGTGTATATGTGTATGTGTACATATATAAGTATCTATCTATTTATCTATCTATCTATCTCTCTTTCTATCTCGCTCTCTCTCTCTCTCTCTCTCTCTCTCTCTATATATATATATATATATATATATATATATATATATATATATATATATACACACATATATATATACATATATACACATATATGTACACACACACACACACACACACGCATATATATTCATAATGGCGCAAAGCGAAATCCAGGGCCCTCTCGACCCAAGTACACTCCCGCCCACAAAGGGCGAATTGCAAGCGCCAGCAGCCGATCCGTTGCACCGGCTTTGAACGTGCATTGACCCAATTTGACCTCGTCGATTAAGCGGATTTCGGGTCGTCCGGCCGGCGCTGATTACAGGGAGTACGATCACCTCTGGTCACGTGATTCGAGCATTGAATGAGATCGAACGAGATCCCGGTTCCGGTGTTTCGTTCCCCGCTCGAAGCAGTTTCGGTAAAAAAAAAAAAAAGGTAGATTTCGGACTCCGTTTTCGGGATGGTTTTTGAGACGAGACGAGACGAGTCGAGACGAGTCGAGACGAGAAACAAGAGACGTTTATCTCGTAGGTCTTGCACGAGCTTGCCCCCCCCCCCCGCCACGATGGATCGACAGCCAATCAGATGCAACAGCTTTGAACACGAGCCGCCAATTGGGCCGGCTCAATTGGATATACATTTGTTGGGCCCAGGATCCTAGTCAACTTTGAAGCAAGGTCTGTAGAAATCGTAGAAATGTGAAGAAAAAAAGTTTATTATAGACTTTGTAAACTTAAGGAGAACAATCAAAATATGCAAGTTAATACATAACACGATTACACTCTACACTTGAAAGCAATTGGTCCAATTGGCTTGGGACCTACGAACCCTTATGAACCGAAGCAGTTGAACCTCGTCGATAAACCGGCATTCACTTCGATCTCTTTTATTTGACGATATAAAGAAAGCGATCACCTTTGACAAAAAAAAAAAAAAAAAAAAAAAAATAACTGACAAATAAAGATGTAATTTAGGTTCGTTATCCTTTGTCTTTTGGTTGTGGGTTATGCCCTTGTTCGAACTAACACTGTTCTTCTTAAGCGACATCGTGATGCTTTAAGACACTTTCCTGTAACTGTGTTATTGTTTGCTAATAATGAATGTAAGTAAACAAAATAAACAAGATAAAAGATGTGCTAATTTTAACTCCTCCTTCTACTGCATCTTATCTTCTGTAATATTCTCCACGAATTTTAAATAGAGGTTACAGGGCAGATTATTTATAATTTATATTTATTATTTATATATATAGATATTATATATTTATATATATATATATATATATAAATATATATATATATACACTGTGGAGCAAGCATGAAAAATTTCAGCCGAAACAAAATCTCGCTTTTTATTTCTTTGAACCCAAGAGATATTTTTGAAATGAGGGGCTTATTCCATATTACTAAAGCAAATGAGGAATTTCGCCTCATTTCCATGCTCGGCTGTGTGTGTTTCTCTGGGTTATACAGGCAATATGTCTATATATATCATATCTCTCCATATTATAAATATATACTATATATATCTATATATATTATATATATATATTATTAATATGAATATAAAATGTTCATATATATATATATATTATTGATATATATAAATGTATATATAAATCTATATTATATATATATATATTTATTTATATTTATATATGTATATATAATTATGATATATATATATTTATATATATATATTTAATATCATAAATATATATATAAATACATATATATATATATATATATATATATATATATATATATATGTATATATATATATAGATATATATATATATTTATTGATATATTATGATTATAAAAGGAGATATAATTAAATGTATATATTATATAGATATTATATAATAAATATATATATATATATATATATATATATGTATTATATTATATATGTTATGTTATTATATATATAAAATATATATATATATTATTTATATATATATATTTATTATATATATTTATATATATATGTAAGTAGTATATCTATAGATTTAATATATATACACACACATATATATATAGATTATATATATATATATAATATATATATATAATGTATTAGTATATATATATATTGTATGTATTATATAAATTATATAATATTTATTATATATATATATTATACATATATATTATTTATCTATAAAAATATATATATATCTATATTATATATATATATATATTATTACATCTATAATATATCAATTTACATTATAATATAAATAAAAAAATTTTTTTATTTAAATATATATATAATTATACATACAATATATCTATATTTCTATATACATTACATATCTAACATACATCAAACATATATATAATAATCATATCTAAATTTATATAACATAAATTATATATACATTTATTATATATGGTATATATATATATATATATATTTATATATATTTTATATATATAATATATATATATATTAATTTTTTGTTATAATTTTATATATCAATATATCAATATTATATCTCATATATATTATATAATATATAAATATATATATATATAATTATATATAAATATATACATAAACATATACATATAACTCATCAATATCCATATATATATAATATTATATTATATAATCAATAATATATATTTATATATATTATATATATATAATAAAATATACATATATGATATAAATATATATATATATATGTTTTATATAATTATATTAAAAATATAACATCTATATATAATATATTATGGTATAATAACATACATAAATTACATATATATATATATATATATATATAAAAATATATCTATATATATAAAATATAATATACTATAAAGGATTATTGATATATATGTATACGGTGTATGTATATATATACATAAATATATATATATAATATATGTATTATATATTTTTTATAAATAAAAATATATATAAATATATATATATAAAGTATATATATATATATTATGAGATAATACTATCTTTGGAAAAATTGATATATGCTAAATATAAATATAAATAAAAATGCTGTAAATATATATATATATAGATATATATATATATATATATATATATCAAATATAAATATATATCTAAGTATGTATATATATGTATATCTAAATATATATATATGTATGGCTAATATATAATATATATCTAATATATATATATATATATATATATATATATATATATACATATATGTATATATATATATAAATATATATATATTATATATATTTATATATAATTATATTATATATATAATAATATATATATATACATATATAGTGTGTGAATGTGTTGGTGTGTTGTGTGTGTGTGTGTGTGTGTGTGTGTGAGTGTGTATATTTTCTGATTCTAACTATCTATCGATCTAATATATATATATATATATATATATATATATATATAAATATATATATATATATTATAATATTATATATATATATAGAATATATTCTGTTATCTATATATATTGAATAATATACATATCCATATATGTAATATATATACAAAAAATATATATATATATATATATATATATATATATATATATTGATATATATATAAACCAGGGGTAATATATATATATATACAGTTATAAATATTATATATATAATATATATATGAGTATATATATATATATATATATATTATATATGATAATATAATATACATATACATATCATATTATATATTTATATATATATATATATATATATTATATATATATATATATAATATCACATATATATACAAGTATATATACATATATATGCATATATATATATATTGTATTTATATCTAACATGTATATATATATATAGTATTATATATATATATATATCAACATATCTACTATCGTATATATATTGTATATAATATAATATATATGTATATATATATGTATAAATATAGTATATACATTATAAATATATCTATATATTTATATATATATACATATATATATATACACACACACACACCACACACAGTATATATCTATATATTTATATATATATATATATCTATATATATATTATATATCTGTATATATATATATATCTATATACATATATCTCAATATATATGTTAATTACTATACATACTATATCTATAATATATATATTATTATATATATATATAGCATATATATACCATGTAGTTATATAAAAGAAAAAGTCTAACTCGATAGATATAATTATATACATAAGTATATTCATATCACCACATATATACATATAACCTCTCTAGTCTAAAATATATATATATATATATTTATATATATATATATATATAATATACATAATCTGTCAATCTAATATTATATTTTATCCATACATATTCATCCATATATATATATATATATATATATCTATATATATATATAAATTACTATATATCTATTCTATAACTTTATACATTACATATATATATTATTCACACCCCCCCCCCCCCCCCCCCCCTCCACCCCCCCCCCCCACCCACCCCCCCCTCACCCTCTCCAGAATAGTATTTATTATATATAATATCTATATATATATATATATAAATATATATATATATACACATATATATCAATATAATATATTTATCTACATAACGACTATATCTGTAATAAGTAGTAAGAGTATATATATATTATATTATATATAGTATATATATCTATAATATTACAGTACATTATATATATATCTATATTCTATATAAAAATATATAATATTCTATATATATATATATTATATATATATGTATAATGGATTATATAATATATGATACTACTATATATATATATTATATTAGTATATAATTAATATATTGTGTGTGTGTTGTGGATGTGTGTGTGTGTGTGTGTGTGTGTGTTGTGTGTGTGAGTGTGTGTGTGTTGGTGTGTGGTATATATACATATATACAGTATATAGATATATATATATTATTGATTATACATAGAAGATATATTATATATATATATATATTAGTATATATATATAGTAATTTATATTATATATTATATATATTATATATATATATATATTATACATACATATTATCTACTATTTTATATATATGTATATATATATATATATACAGTATATATATATATATATATATATATATATATATATATATTATATATATATATATTTATACATATCTCTATACAGTAATATATCAGATAGTATATAGTATATATATATATATATATATATCTAAGGATTGATATTAATATTATTGACATATATAGTAAGGTATTATAATATTTTATATATTTATATATATATATACTTATATATATTAGAATATAATATATAATATATTGGATATATGTATAGCTGATTGTATATATATATATATATATATATATATATATATATATTTATATATACATATAATATATATATATTATGTATATACATAAAAGATAAGATTTATTAATCAAGCAATTTAACCTTTTATGAAAAAAAAACCTGCTGGAAAGCAATTGTAAAAAATTACCTCTGGAACCCCGAGTCCTCGCCGGCGCCACCCATACAACCGTGCTGGTGCCGTTTGATCGAGGTCGTTGAGGGAATGTCAATGGCTAACGCCTAAAAAGCTGCTCTGCAAGGGATTGAATCTTCCTTGCGAGTGTGTAGCTGCTCCTTTGTCGGGCCTGTTTGTGCTTTTCCGAGGACGGTAGAAGGGAGCTCCACTAAAAGGCTGCAGGTCTCCCACAGACTCGCTTTTGTGCAATGAAGCTCACACATAAACACCCCCCCCCCCCCACCAACCCCCACCCAACATATATATATTTATATTGGATCTCTCTCTTTCTCTCTCTCTCTCTCACGCTCTCTTCTTTCTCTTCTCTCCTCTCTTTTATATTATATAATATATATATATATGGATTATATATATGATGTATTTAATATCTATATGATATATATGATATATATATATATATGTATGTATGTTATATATAGATATAGATTATATATATATATATATATATATATGGTATATATATATACAATATATGTATAAATATAGTACTATGTATATCTGGTATATGATATAGTATATACCACTGTAATATATATCTAATCTATATATAATATATTATTATATTATTAGTAATATATATATACACAATATACATATATATACATATATAATACATATAAGTGTATATATAGAAGATATAGTATAATATATATATATCTATATATATTATATATTTATATATAGCTATTATATTTATATATATGTGTGTGTGTGTGTGTGTGTGTGTGTGTGTGTGTGTGTGTGTGTGTGCGTGTGTCACATACATTAACGTGCATGCGTGTGTGTAGAATGCAAACGCCCCAAAATGTGTGTATCTCTGCTACAGCCTCGACCCAGTCTCACTCAGTCCAAGGACCCACAGGAGACCAAAGGACCGAAGGAGACCGAAGGAGACCGAAGGAGATCCGGGAAGGAAGACGATTTGAAGGAAGAATCTAGGACTATTCGAAGGTTATTGGCCCCCCCCGACAGAAGAGGATTCCGCGCAAGGGACGACAATAAATCCCTCGGGAGACCATTCACCTTATGTTAGGGGTGGTCTGGGAAAAGAGGTAGGAGGGGGAGAGGGAGGGAGGAAACGAGAATGGATTCGAGGGGGAGAAGGGGGGAGACGAGGTGACGTGGGAAGGGAGGAGAGGAGGGACGGGGTGGGGGGCGGTGGGCGAGGAGTAGTAGGAGAGGGAGGAGGCTCGTGGGGAAAAAAGGGGGATGGGAGAGAGAAATGCAGGAGAGAGAAGCTAGATGGAGAGAGGAGAGAGAGAGTAGAAGAAGGGAGGGTGAGGAGAGGAAGGGAATGCGAGGAGGGGGAGAGGAGAGGAGAAGGGGAGGAGGGGTAGGTAGGATCAATAGGGGTTTGGAAAGGGGGGAAGGGGAGGGGGGAAGGGGAAGGGAAGGGGGGAAGGGGGAAGAGGGAGGGAGGGGAGGGAGAAGAAGGAGGTGGAATCTTCTCTCGGGTTTCCAGAACGACTGTCATTATTATGAATTAACATCAAAATGATTAATGAAGTCGCGAAGTTCTGGATAAAAAAAAAGGGATGGGGGGGGGAGGAAGAAGGGAAAGGGGTAACGGGGTGCGAGAGGGGCGGCCGGAAGGAGAAAGGGGGAGGGAGTAGCGGTGGGAAGTATTAGGGACGGAAGGATAGATGAAGTGAAAGAGGAAGGAAAAGGGAAGAGAGAGGAGAGTGGTGGAGGAGAGAGGAAAGCGGTGGAGGAGAGAGGAAGAGAGAGGAGAGTGGTGGAGGAGAGAGGAAGAGAGAGGAAAGCGGTGGAGGAGAGAGGAAGAGAGAGGAAAATGGTGGAGGAGAGAGGAAGAGAGAGGAAAATGGTGGAGGAGAGGGTAGAGGGAGGAGGGTAGAGGGAGGAAAGAAAATGATAGAAGGGAAGAAGGAATAAGAGGAAGGGTAAGGGGAAGAAAGCAGGATGAGAAAAAGGTAAAGGTAAGGGAAAGAGAAGGGAAGAACAATGGTGAAGGAGGGGGACGAAGGATTAACGGGAGGGGGGGGATGGGGGGGGAGGTTGGGGGAAAGAAGGATAAGTTAACGTGATCAATCATTTACTTTCCTCTTTCCTTTATCTCACTACTCCAAGCAAGTGGGTTCGAGTCCTGCCCATGGCCCAGAGGTAAGGAGATCAAGCCACATGGGGCAGCGATCTCCAGCTGATGACGAGGATAATCATGATGATTAAGAATGAGGATAATGATAATAATGATGATGGAAATAATGATAACGACTATAATAATGATAATGATAATGATAATAATGATGATGGAAATAATGATAACGATTATAATAATGATAAGGATAATAATAATGATAATGATAGTAATAATAATGGTGATAATAATAATGATAATGATAATGATAATAATAATGATAATGATAATGATAATAATAATGATAATTATAATAATAATAATGATAATAATAATGATAATGATAATAATAATGATAATAATAATAATAATAATGATAATAATAATGATAATGATAATAATAATGATAATTATAATAATAATAATGATAATAATAATGATAATAATAATAATAATGATAATGATAAAAATAATGATAATTATAATAATAATAATGATAATAATAATAATAATGATAATAATAATGATAAAGATAACAATAATGATAATGATAATAATACAATAATGATAATAACGATAATAATACAATAATGATAATAATGATAATGATAATACATATAATAATAATAATGATAATAATATGATTAATGATAACAAAGATAAAAAACGATAATAATAATAATGATGGATAAAATCACACAATTATCCAGATGTCAATTTAAGGTCAAAGGTCACATGCATGATAAAATATCAATCGCACAGTTTGTAGCATAGGCCTTCGGGTGTGGTTTCTATCCTCAAAAACTGATCAACATTTAAGACCCCATGATGATTGCAACAGAAATTTCAATATCTTTAGGGGAGACCTTGTAATACATTATTATTGCAGCAGTTCCGTGATACTACAATATAACTGTACGTGTTATCGGGTCATTGTGATTAATTCTGATTTGCCACATTTATTCGTTGTCTCGAAGCGTTTCATAGATGGATTTGCAATTTGCATTAGCAGTCCCAGTTGATTCCGCTGTCGGGTTACAAGCCTTCACCTCTATGTTTATGATTCCTCTGTCTCTGTCTCTGTCTGTCTCTCTATCCCCCTTTCCCCTCCTCTCTATCTTTCTCTCTCTCTCTCTCCCTCTTTCTTTCTCTCTGTCTCCTTCTACACCCCCCCCCCCCCTTCTCTCTCTCTCTTTGTCTCTCTCTCTCTCTTTTCTCTCTCTCTCTCTCTCTCTCTCTGCTCTCGA
>NW_028234437.1:29830907-29833407 GCF_977035675.1 Penaeus japonicus | reverse complement strand
TGTGTGCTGTGTGTGTGTGTGTGTGTGTGTGTGGGCTTGTGGTATGTGTGCTAAATACATATACTCATTATTATATACTTATACATATACATATACATATATTTTATATATATATATATATATATATATATATATATATAATATATATAGATATATATATACATATACATATATACCTCCCATACATATATATATATATATATTATATATAATTGATGTTATTGTTATATTATTTAAATTTTTATATATATATATATATATATATATATATGCTTTTATGAATATAGATAGATAGATAGATCGATCGATAGATAGATAGGAAGATAGATATAGATAGATACAGACATATTCATAAACACATACATGAAATACTTAAGAGAAAGAAGAAAGAAAGAACAAACGAAAAAATGTCCTTTTATTCCGTTTTCCGAAACTTCTGGAAGCGACACACGTGGCTAATTCATTGCCTGGCAATTATTTCTCTTGATGAAGGAGAGGAATGAAGGAGAACGCGAAGGAAGTAGCGGACAAGTGAATAATGTATAGACGACCCCCCCCCCCTCTCTCCTCCCTCTCCCCTTCCCCTCCCCCTTCCCCTATCCCTCCCTCTCCCTCTCCCTCTCCCCCTCCCTCTCCCCCTCCCTCTCCCCCCCTCTCCCCCTCCCTATCCCCCTTCCCCTCCCTCTCCCCCTCCTTCTCCCTCTCCCTCTCCTATTGCTACAGGGGTCGAGTGCTATGACTTTGGAAAGGTTTTGATTTACAGCGGAGGTTTCGGGTGTGTTGCGAGGGCGGTCCTTTCCTCCCCAGGTCTTCCCCAACTCCTCCCCCTTCCACCCCACCTCTTGCCTATCTCCTCCCTCTTTCTCCCCATCTCTTTCCCATCCTCTCCATCGCTTTTCCTCCCCACCTCTTCCCCATCCTCTCTCCCCCTCCTCCTCCACATTCCTTTTCTCCCCACCTCTTCCCCATCCTATCCACCTCTTCTCCAATCCTCTCCCCCCCCCTCCTCCACATTCCTTTCCTCTCCACCTCTTCCCCAACTCTCCCTCTTCCCCAAGATTCCTTTCCTCCCCACCTCTTCCCCATCCTATCCACCTCTTCTCCAATCTTCTCTCCCCCCCCCCCTCCTCCTCCACATTCCTCTCCTCCCCACCTCTTCCCCAACTCTCCCCCCTCCCCAAGATTCCTTTCCTCCCCACCTCTTCCCCATCCTATCCACCTCTTCTCCAATCCCCCTCCCCTTCCTCCACATTCCTCTCCTCCCCACCTCTTCCCCAACTCTCCCCCCTCCCCAAGATTCCTCTCCGCGTTCCCTCAAACTTTTTCTTTCACTCGATTCCCGCTTCTAGTTGTCCCAACTCATTTGCTCCCTTTTATATAGCTTTCTTTTCGTAACTAACCCTCTCCTCCCCTTTCTCCCCTCCTATGTCTATTTGTCTTAATCTCTCTCTCTCTCTCGCTCTCTCGCTCTCTTGCTCTCTCTCTCTCTCTCTCTCTCTCTCTCTCTCTCTCTCTCTCTCTCTCCCTCCCTCCCTCTCTCTCTCTCTCTCTCTCTCTCTCTCTCTCTTCTTTCCTCTCTCTCTCTCTCTCTCTCTCTCTCTCTCTCTCTCTCTCTCTCTCTCTCTCTCTCTCTCTCTCTCTCTCTCTCTCTCTCTCTCTCTCTCTCTCTCTCTCTCTCCTCATTTGCTCGCACTCTCTTTCTTTCTTCTTATTCTACTTCTTCTTCTTCTTCTTCTTCTTCTTCTTCTTCTTCTTCTTCTCTCTCTCTGCTCTCTCTAACTTTCTCTCTCTCTCTCTCTCTCTCTCTCTCTCTCTCTCTCCTTCTCATTTGCTCGCACTCTCTTTCTTTCTTCTTCTTCTTCTTCTTCTCCTTCTTCTTCTTCTTCTCTCTCTCTCTCTCGCTCTCTGCTCTCTCTAACTTTCTCTCTCTCTCTCTCTCTCACTCTCTTTCTCTCTCTCACTTGCTCGCACTCTCTCTCTCTCCCCTCCCCTCCCTCACCTGAACCCTCCCTCCCCCTCCTCACCTCCCTCACCATCTTCCCTCCATCCCTATTTCTCCCCCCCCCCTCTATCTTCCCTCCCATCCCCTCCCCCACCTTCCCTCCCCAATCCTCAATGCCCTTCATATCACCCACACTGGAGGATTCATGGAAGGATTGGATATATTAAGAATCCTTTCCATTGCATCGCCGAAGGTAGAAGGGATGTTGCAAATTTTCCTATTGTAGGGTCCTGCTTTTTCATCATCACCCAGTTTCCTGCAAACTGCTCGTGGCCATCTTAACGCTTCGCCATGATATTCAAATCCCATGAATAGCGTTGTTTTCTGAATCAGGGATAAAAATCAGAGAGGGAAAATATTTCGTAATTCAGATGTCCGGACTTAGGAATAAGATCTTTTCTCGCTCGCTCATCTCTCTCACTCTCTCTCTCTCTCTCTCTTTTATATATATATATGTATATATATATATATATATATATATATATACATATATATAAA
>NW_028234437.1:29807999-29810499 GCF_977035675.1 Penaeus japonicus | reverse complement strand
GTAAACCACATGACTACATAACACACGCACATACAAACACACATATCACCCATATGCGCATACACAAAACACACACACACACACACACACATAATCACAAGAGGCAGTGAGCTAGCTCTTTGATGTCTCTATATAATTCTGTCACGCTGTGTAGTAAAAGCTAATTGATATAAATTCAAGTTCTCATTTGTGATAGTAAAATTTTCCTATAAACTCACGCGTGTGTTAATATGTGTGTGTGTCTATGTGTGTGTGTGTTTATATGCGTGTGTGTGTGCTTGTGTGTTTCTATGTGTGTGTGTGTATGTGTGTGTGTCTATGTTTGTGTGTGTTTATATGTGTGTGTGTATCTATGTGTGTGTGTTTATGTGTGTGTGTGTTTGTGTGTGTGTCTATGTGTGTGTGTATGTGTGTGTGTCTATGTGTGTGTCTATGTGTGTGTGTGTGTGTGTGTGTGTATCCGTCTGTATGTCTGTGTGTTTGCCTGTGTGTGTGTCTGTGTCTATGTGTGTGTGTGTTTATATGTGTGTGTGTATGTGTGTGTATCCGTCTGTATGTCTGTGTTTTTGCCTGTGTGTGTGTCTATGTGTTGGTGTGTGTTTATATGTGTGTGTGTGCGTGCATATGTCGGTTACAGTGTCCCCACCCCCCCCCCCCCCCCTCGCCCCCCCTCACCCCCCCCACCCCCTCCCCGCCCCCCCCACGCCCCGCCACACGGACTACATCCCTGTATGTATGTGTGTTTTGTCTGAGTGTGTGTTTGAAGAAGATAAGCTAAAATCAGTAATGGATACTTAAATATAGTTTTATTAAACAGCAGGAAAATATTGCAACGAGACATCAATAACGCTTGGCTGCCCCTGCCTCTTGGCCTTCACTTGAGTTAATTTAAACCCGTCTATATTAGCTTAGGTAAAGGAGGACATAGAAAGAGAGAGATCGAAGATGAGAGAGAGAGAGAGAGACGAGAGAAAGAGAGACTCGAGACAGATGAATTTGCGAGAAGGAAGAGGAGAGATGAGAGAGGATGAAAGAGAGAGAGGAAGAGAGAGATCGATCGGAGAGAGAGAAGACGTGAGAGAAAGAGAGAGAGCACGTAGAAACAGACAGAACAAGGAACCGAAGAGAGAGAGGGGGGTGATGGGCGAGAGAGGCAGATAAACGGAAAAAAACAGATTTCGACGAGAGTAGAAGAGAGAGAGAGAGAGAGAGAGAAGCTCGATGAGAAAAGAGGAACGAAAAAGAGAGAGAGAGAAAAAGAAAGAGGATGAAGAAGAGAGAGAGAACGAGGAGAGAAAAGAGGAGATGAGAGAGAAGGAAGAGAGTCGAAGAGAGAGAGACGAGGAGATGAGAGAGAGTAGAGAGAGCAGAGAGTATGGGGATTGAGCAAGAGGGGTGGGCAGGGAAGAACGAAAAATAGAGGAAAAGATGTCGCAGTAGAGAAGAGAGAGAAAGGTAGAGTGAAGAGAGTTGAAGATGAGAGAAGAGAGAGCAGCAGAGAGAGAGAAAGAGAAAGAGAGAGAGAGAGAGCACGAGAGAGAGAAGGGCGTACGAAAGAGACGAGCTCCCCACTGGAACCAGAGAACGCAGAGAGAGAAGAGAGACGCGTAGACGAGAATAGTAGAGAGCAGATCGCGAGTAGCAGTTAGAGTAGAGAGCGAGAGAGAGAGAGAGAAAGAACAGAGAGAGCTCTCTCGCTAACTCTCGAGAGAAGCCCCCTCGAGTGAGAGAGAGCTACTCTAGCTCGTGGCTCGCGATGCATCGTATCTAGCTCTCGCGCTGCTCTAGTCTCTCTCTAGCTCATAGATCCGCTTTACCGTCGCCTCCGCGCTGCGCCCGCTCGTCTCTCTTCCCGCCCGCACCCGCTTTTCTCTTTCTGTCTTCTTTCTTCGCCCGTGTGATCTTTCTCTATTCGCTTGTCCTATTTTGCAGTACTCTTCCCCTCGAGTATGCTCGCTCGTGGATTAGAGAGAGAGAGAGAGAGAAGAGAGAGAGCGAGCGATGAGAAGAAGAGAGAGAGAGAGAGAGGAGAGAGAGAGAGAGCAGAAGACAGATTTACTAGAGAGGAGAAAAGAGAGAGAGAGAAAGAAAGAGAGAGAGAGAGAGAGAGAGGGAGAGATAGAGAAACAGACAGACAGAACAGAGAGAGAGGGGGGAGCAGGGTGGGCGAAAGGCAGATAGATATGACAGATTTAGAGAGATCGATCGAGAGAAAGAGAATAGGTCGAGACGAGGGAGAAGAGAGAGAAAGGAAGATAGGAAAGTATAGATAAGATATTGATAGTAAGAGAGAAGAGAGAGAGAGAGAAGAGAGCTTCTCGCTATCTCTCTGGCAAGCTCTCCGCCATCTGCCTCTTCCCTTGCTGCGAGAAAAAAGAAAGAAAGAGAGAGAAAGAGAGAGAAAGAAATACAAACAAAATCAGAGAAAGACAGAAAAAAAGACAAAAGAGACAGAGAGAGAGAGAGAGAGAGAGAGGAGAAGAGACAACCCGAAAACCAC
>NW_028234437.1:29775499-29782999 GCF_977035675.1 Penaeus japonicus | reverse complement strand
ACCAAACGCCAAACCACAACGCAACCCTAACCCGCGGTTCCACAACCAAGACACAAAAACACAACACTCCAGACAAACCTCCCCTCACAGATATAATGCGGGACATAAGACTCGCTTTCCCCCGTCATCTAACTCACCTCATGTACCAAGCCGTAAACAACCTTGTGTCACGAATTGGGCACCAGACAGAGATCAGTGTTTTAATTGTTGTGCGAAAGGTCACGGTGCCGACTCATGTTATTCGACACCGTACTGTCCTTATCACGGCACGCGCTCACACCCTTGGCCTCACTGCTCGGCGTTCCCTGACCAGGTGGATCAAACATACAAATTGCTCCAGCAACGCCAAGCAAACCGCCATTTTTTAGGGAAAAGCCAAAAACACCCAGACACGGCGACACTACAAGCACAATACCGGTAACACACCACATTGTCTCGACTAGTTGCATCCCTAATGATATCACTCAGCCGCCATTGCTTCCATCCATATTGAATGACAAGCCTGCATATTTCTTCTTAGACACCGGATCTTCTTGTTCTGTGGTCTCGTTGAATACCTTGCGGAATTTTGATTTATCATTAGAATTGCAACCGAGTCAAACCACCATTTGCGGGATAACAGGAGATAAGGTATCAGCTTTAGGCAGCAAAGTCCTTAACATTTCTCTTGGTAGTGAAATTTTTGCTCACAAGTTTGTCGTTGTAGAATCTAATTTTACCCCCGGACACCTCTTGTTGGGTCATGATTTCTTATACCGTACAGGTATTTCCCTCCATCCTCAGAGTAATAGCATTACTTTTAATGGTCAGAATTACCTATTAAGGACTCCCTCTTGCCTATGGACGCATGCCGACCCTTTCACACCCGCAATGACAATCTATGAAGTCACACATGACCATAGTCACACCATGTCTACACCTCACTTCCCATCCTCTCCTACCCACCACCCCCCTACCCCTCCCACCCGCCCTCGCTTCACCTCTCCTCTCGCTGCGCGCGCACCCGCATCACGCAAACCTTCGCGCGCAAAACACGTTGACGACTGTGCGAAATCTTGGACCGCTAATGATAATGCTCCAAAGTTTATAGCTAGTGCTACCACTACTATCCCGGCATTTCATGATCTACTGATAGACGTTTCTTGTCCTTCGGCAAATGGTACTGCTTTGATATTACCTGATAATATACGAGTAAAAGGTTGTGCAACATTACCTTCCTTGTATAATATCACTGATAATAGATGTCAGGTGCATGTATTTAATCTTACCCCGGCCCCATTGACTATCAACGCTGGTGTACCTGTAATATCTTATGAATTCACAGACTTGCCTATCTGCGAATTTGATTTACCTGTTCCCTCCCCTGTTTTTTCTGCAACATCATCTTCCCCTGATGAGCAGAGCTCTGATCATGTCCTAAAGCAAAATTTAGATTTTCATGAAGGATATGATATTTTGAATACCTTATTTAAAGAATTCCCAAGCATACTGCCAACCAAGGACCGTCCTATCGGAAAAACAACATTGCTTCAACACTCCATTACCCTCGAGCCTGATGCTAAGCCTTCGTACATACCGAGTTATAAGATCCCTCACTCGAAGCGACAGGCCTTGGAAAAGGAAGTTAAAACAATGTTAGACATGAATCTTATTCAACCAAGCAATTCACCCTGGGCCTCTCCCCTCCTCCTTGTCCCAAAGAAGGATAATACTTTCCGCCCAGTGGTCGACTATCGCAAGTTGAATAAAGTAACAGTGCCAGAACCATTCCCAATTCCTAATCTTAGATTGTTGTTGCAAGACATTGGCTCTAATAATAAGATTTTTTCAACTATTGACCTTGCTAAAGGCTTCCTGCAAGTTCCTATGGCTCCTGAAAGCGTGCCATATACGGCTTTCTCGACTCATATGGGACACTTTGAATTTTTAGTATGCCCTTTTGGTCTTCGCAATTCCCCTCTCACATTTAGCAGATTAATGTCACTTGTACTATCAGGATTAATTAATGATCAGGTCCTCGTGTATTTAGATGATATTTTAATTTGCTCACCCTCCCTCTCTGAACACGAGAAGAAATTGCGTCAGGTTTTCAATAGGCTATCAACTGCAGGATTAATTATTCAACCTAGCAAATGTCAGTTCTTCAAGTCTAAGTTAGAATTCTTAGGCCATACCTTGTCATCTAAAGGTATTGCACCTAATGATTCAAAAGTTAAAGCCATTGCCAACTTTCCAACACCTAAGAACCAGAAGGAATTGAAGTCATTTCTAGGCCTTTCAGGTTTTTACAGGCCGTTCATTCAAGGTTACGGGTCCATCGCGACGCCGCTTAACCATCTCCTTAAAAAGGATACAACTTGGCAGTGGACAGACGAGGAAAAAGCCGCATTTACAACTCTTAAATCGCGACTAATTAAGGCTCCACTCTTAGCCTTTCCCGATTTCAGTTTGCCTTTTGTCCTCACCACTGATGCCTCAAACCTCGGGCTCGGAGCAGTACTCCACCAGAAACATGGCCATTCTGGAAAAACGCAGCCCATTGCTTTTGCAAGTCGCGCCCTCAATTCAGCGGAAAAACGCTATCACACGACGGACCGTGAATTACTCAGTATCACATGGGCCCTCCGTCACTTTCGAGAGCTAATCTTGGGATATCAGATAGAAGTGCACACTGATCATTCCCCCCTCACGTCCATATTTAAGGGTAGGGACCCTCATGGACGACGCGCCCGCGCAATTGAAATTCTTGCAGAGTTTGACGTCACCATTGTTTACTTACCCGGGAAACAAAATGTCGTTGCCGACGCGCTATCACGCGCTCCTCTCTCTGACGCTCACAACCTGCCTGAATCTAGCTCCTCGCCCACCTTTGCCTCCCGCAAGGTGAAATTCTCTGACATTGCACCGATCTTGGCAAATACTGCCGCTCCTACCGTTGAGGATCCTTCGGAGGACGAGATCCGGTCTGCACATGTTAATGATCGCCGTTCCGACTCCATTCATTCTGTTACCGCCCCGGTCTTGGCTGCCCCAGCCGTACCTCCCATGGACCCACCCACGGAGGACGAGATCCGGATAGCGCAACGTAATGATAATCTGTACGGCCCCTTAATTCAAGCTTTAGAAAGGAATGAAAGACCTCCCCCTAGCAGACATGTTCGAGTAAGTCAACTTTACCTCGATGCTAACGGTCTACTTTGCTACAAGTCTCGATATAGGACAAGAAAGCTTAAGGCATCTCGTAAGCTTGTAGTTATTCCTGAATCCCTTGAAGGTCGAATCCTTCCTCTTTTCCATGAGTCGAAAGAAGCTGCACACTGTGGTAAGTATAAGGCAATTCACTTAGCTCAGCAACGCTTCTTCTTCCCACACCTTATTAGCAAAGTTGCTAAGCATGTTCACTCTTGTAAGCAATGCCCATATTACAAGGGAAATACCAACGACCCAGCCCCTGCATTGAAATATGACATTCCAGACTTTCCTTTCCAGAAAGTCTCTTGCGACACACTGTCAGGTTTTCTACCTTCTCGCAATGGTAATCGTTATATTTTAGTCTTCATTGATAACTTCACTCGTTTTTGTGAACTCGTCCCCGTGCCCAACAAAACAGCAAATGTTGTTGCACATGCTTTTCACGACTTCTGTCATAGACATTCAGCCCCCATGTATTTTTCAACTGATAACGGGACTGAATTTCATAACAAAGTCATGGATAAGTTATGTGATATCATGAATGTAACTCGTGTTAACATTCTCCCTTACCGCCCACAAAGTAATGGTATTACAGAAAGGCTCAACTCCTCCATCCTCTCATTAATGAGATCGCTTGTTGATGCGACATCGGACACATGGGATGAATCACTATTGACAATCCAGTCTTGTATTAATAGTACATTCCATTCTTCCTTAGGTGATACCCCACATTTTCTTTTATATGGAATGGATAAAAGACTACCCTATGACCTCTTTGATGAAAATCAAGTTCCTTTATATAATGATAATTATGCTGAATATCTCCTAAATAGAAACAAGTCCATCTTTCAGATCACAAAGAAACATTTGACTAATTCCAGAGATAAAATACTGTCATTTCAACACAAAGTGGCCCGCCACAAAGACATTGAAGTTGGAGCATTAGTATTTAGAAAAGTCAACCAACCACTCAATATTAAGTCAAAGCTTGCTCCTAGATTTGAAGGTCCATTTAGAGTAATTAGTGTAAAGAACAACAAGGCCTACATTAAATGCATACAGTCAGGTGAACAATCTTGGTCTCATTTCGACGTCCTAAAGCTTGCTCACAAGTACTATTCTCCCCCGGCCGACGAACACTAATTGATTTTTATCTTCCAGACCTTACTCCTCTTGGGCTTATCATTCTTCGCATTGGCGTCTGCCGACCGCCATGCCCTACCCCCTAGGCTTCGCGCAGTACCAGGAGCCTTCGTTGAGGACCATGGGCTAGTCTTACCAGTAACAAACAATGTGGAAATCAAAATTTCGCTTCAGCCGATTGCTGATTTCTCCGGCCTGACTACCTTCCACCTACGTAAAATAGCATCACTTCAAACGCAGGTAACTCGTGAACAGTTAACGCAGCAGCAATTCTCTCTTCTTGACAGTGCACTTAATTCTATCCATAATCAACTTTCTTCTTTTGTAGAACATAAACATCGTTCACGACGAGGATTAATTAATGCTGTCGGAAAGATTGCCCACGCGTTATTTGGCGTTGTAGATGATGATACTTTCACTTCTAAATTCTCAGAGTATCAGAATAATCTCAGAACAATTACTCACAGATTTGACGCATCGATTCATGCCGTCAACACTATTGCCACTAATGTTCACGAGTTACAGAGAGCATTTCACAGCGTTAACGCAAGCTTGAAAACCTCTCCACAAAGCTCAATAACTCTAACCATTTCACAGAGCTTGCGTTTAACGTGCTATCTTACCAAGTGACAATTAATAAGATTATCAATAATATTAACTCAATAACCAACTCGTTGATTTCAGCAACAGCAGGCGAAGTGCTTCCCAGTCTCATTACTCCACATGACTTACGCCCTATTCTTCACAATATCTCCTCTGCTAATGTTAAGCCTCTCTTTCCTCTAAGGCAACGAATTCAGTTCTACTCTACTCTAAAATCTTACCTCACAATTTCAGGTCTCTCTGTAATTATCCCACTCTCCCCTGAAACTACTTTCAAGGCTTATTTCATTCACCCATTCCCATACAAAACAAATAACACTTTTTTCACTTTAAACACACAACATTCACTCATCCTAAAATCCCTTCACGGCCAGTCTATTTCCTTCCCACCAGCAGATTTCTTAGATAACTGTGCAAAGACCACTCCTCGCACATTTTGTTTGCACTTCATCGCCTCTGGCACTTGACACAAACATGCCATCTTGCTCCAGGGCGCTCATTACAAACCATAACATTATAGGTCAGTGCACATTCTCTGAAATCCGTGGTTCGGTTAGGCCGTTTCTTCTCTCATTTCCCGACATTACCCTATTATTTTACTTCAAGGCTACTACAACTACAGTTATGTGTAACAAGCATAACCCTGATGTTGTTCTACAAGGTACTTTTGTTCTTCCAGCCTCATGTGAACTGACTTCCTTATCCTTATTTATTCCAGCAACCCATACCTACACAAGGAAGATTGCAATGAATACCTCCTACCTGCAGCCCATGTCGGTATCATTGCCATCCTATAACATTTCTCTTCCTAGTATAACCTTTCAACAGATGCCTACTTTGCAACAGCTTGATGCATTTACCCCGCTCAGCCCGTTCCACGCAACCTACGTTTATCCCGTATACGTTACCGTCGCCGGAATGTGTATGTTGCTAGTAACCCTGGGAGCGTGCTATTGCATCACCTACAGGCGAGTTGCATTGAAAAACAAGCAAGTAAATCATACCCATGATTCTGTTGCATATACCAGTTACCCTCATGCTATATAATATTATAAGAAAAAAAAAATCAAATCCAAAAAAAAATATATAAATAATAATAATAATACAAAAAAATAAAATAAAATAAAAAACCATTTTGATACATAATTCGATATATTACTAACTCACGTTTTTTCTTTTTGCACGAATTATTTTCCTTTTCATATATCGAACTATGCCTTCTACCCTACGTCCCCACTTACCTCTCTAAAGCCATGTAAGGCGCCAGGTACTTATACTTTTTTCAAGTTACGATATTGACGGATGCAGAAAAGCACACCTCCCAGGTGTGTTAAACCTGTAATTCCGGAGCTGATCTCGAGGCCTGTCATGCTGCAAATCCATGTAGTATTGTGCATTAATCAAGAATCTGCCGGATGTTGCTGTCTCTTCGTATACTACTCTTATAGAGTTCCCCTGATCAAGGAATTCTTATCCTCAGTTAAGTATAAAGCTTCCTACTTTATTTCTTACCAAATCAGGACGATTTGGGGTAGCATGGTAGAGCGATATGAAAGTATTTATGTTTAACGGTTAACAGAGCATATGTCTGACCTGAGATACATGATCAAATTACAATACACAGATGTGACCTTCACAATTATCGGATTTCGTATATCCCCCAGGATCGGGCAAAGATTCGTTAAAGGCAGCACCTGCAACTTTAGCCCTTCTGGATATTCTGGTCATTTCCCCATCATAGGAATATCACCCTCAAAGGCTGACCCGAGGGCGGACCTATGAATTATGACGACCCGAAGTCAGCCAATCAGGAAATCGCGACCCAAGCTGACACTTGGAATAGCTACGCCTACTTTCCTGTAGACGGCTGATCGCCCCGCCTAGCGAGCCGTCCTAAGATATACTGACGATAGCGAAGTCACTCGAGGTCCTTGACCTTAATCACCAACAACTACCACTCGCACTCCTACATCTACTATTGTGAACTAGTGCTAATCCCGATCTTTATTTCCAGAGTCATTCCTTGTTATATTTATATATATATATTATATCGTGTCATATTATTGAAGTTATAATATATTGTTATTGTATCAGCTGCTGTGTTTGACACCAACCTTATATTTATCTATGTGTGGATACTAGAGTAATCTATACCCATCACACCGTGAAGTGACTCAGCAATGCCCATTAGGAACGCATTTGATGTTTGGTGATATGTAGACTTATCATTATTTTTACAGCGAGAATAAGAACTTCTAAAACCACTCGCTTTTGGTTCTCTCTCCTTCTTATGCCCGAGGGAATAAATGTCACGAGGAAAATTACATTTTTAAATAGATGAGAAAACCCGATGGAAGAAATAATAATATGAAGACAATAATCCTGTTTGTGATGTTTGTAAATTAATGATATTTGTTTAGTTTCTGTTATGATGCTATTTTATGTGAAAAAATAGAGGCAAGAAAAAAATATATATATGTCTGTCTGTTTGTTATTCTTGTAGTATTTATATAATCTAGATCCATATGCAATTTTTTCCCCGCAAATGTAAAGTAAGGGACT
>NW_028234437.1:29760499-29762999 GCF_977035675.1 Penaeus japonicus | reverse complement strand
AGAGAGAGAGAGAGAGAGAGAGAGAGAGAGAGAGAGAGAGAGAGGGAGAGAGAGAGAGTCTGACAGATTGAGAGAGATTGAGAAATTGAGAGATTGAAAGACAGAGAGACAAAGAGAGAAAGAATGAAAGAAAGAAAGAGAAAAAGAGAGAGAAAGAAAGAGAAAGAAAGAAAGAGAGAGAAAGAGAAAAAGAGAGAGAAAGAAAGAGAAAGAAAGAAAGAAAGAGAGAGAAAGAGAGACAGAGAGAGTCTGACAGATTGAGAGAGATTGAGAAATTGAGAGTTTGAGAGACAGAAAGACAGAGAAAGAAAGAAAGAGAAAGAAAGAGAGTAAGAAAGAAAGAAAGAGAGAGAGAAAGAGAAAGAAAGAGAGAGAGAGAGAAGCCTAATAAGACAAACCCAAAACGTGAAATAAAATCAGAAACCGAGGATGGCAGTGGATTTTCCCGAGGCTGACCCATGGCCACCTTCAACCCGCCTTGTTGCACTCGGGCCGCCCAACAACAGGCTACTTGAAGGAGAAGGAAACTGAGTGGGTTATGGTGAAGGTCCGTTGGAGGCAGGACAATAGCGAGGTGGGCGGGGGGTGGGATGGGTGGGTGGGCTGGGTAGGAGGGTGGGTGGGTGGTTGGGGGGAGGTGGAAGGTGGTGTTTTATGGTTTTTGAAGCTTTTCTTCTTGTAGTTTATTTATTTCTTGTAGTTTTTTTCTTTTTTCTCTTTAGCTTTCTCTCTCTCTCTCTCTCTCTCTCTCTCTCTTTCTCTATCTCTCCCTCTCTTTTTCTCTCTCTCTGTATATATATTTACTTATGTATACATAGATATAAATGTATCCATACACCCACACCCACACCCACACACACACACACACACACACACATAAATATATATATATAATATATATATATATATATATATATATATATATATATATATATATATATATATATATGTACATATAAAAGTACATATATATATATATATATATATATATATATATATATATATATATATATATATATATATATAATATATATATATATATATACAAACAAAGAGGGGGACATTTGCAACGTAGCATATAATAAGAGTCACCCCAGATGGCAGACCCGCGGTAGAGCTATTATTTGCCAAGCTAAAGAAAGATAAGTGAGACATGATCTATATTTTCATACTTTACTTTTAGCTTATCATGCACGGTCTATATCCCAAGCTATATTATTCATCGTCATATGTATCTATTGAATTATTAGTGCATGACTGGAAAGAATTGCTTATGACGATCTGGTCATTGATTTGACGTTGATGAATATCTTGATTTTCGTGTCGGAATATCGTAGGGAAAACAAGTCCGAATCTTGCTAGTCTATATCTTAATTAAAGAAAAAAAGGAAGAGAAAGAACGAGAGAAAGAAAGAAAAAAGAAAAAGAAAAAAAAATGACAGTGCAAGAGATCAACTGCAAATACATCGACCAGGATACAATTTATTTTTCCTTTTAAAACTTTTAAAGCTTAACAAGTCGCGATCACAGGGACAAGATGTTTGTTGCAAGAGGATGAAAAATGGATTTAACAGGAGTCGACACAAGGGTGTTTACAGATCGCTGGATTTTTGACTTCGATGTCAATATGTTGACGGGGTATTTTTCGTTAAGGAGTGTGAGTGAGGTGCTGAGCTTATATTGTATGTTTGAATACAAGTATGGTACGAAAAGGGTATAGATGATATATATGTGGGAAATAGGACAAATCATCATAAAAACAGATCTAGTATGATATTATGTTGCTAATAAGATGAAGTGTTACGTCTATCCTCGCCTTAAAGTCTCTGTCATTAAATGTATTATTATACACATCATCCTTACCCTTTTGATAACCATAAGATATAGCATCGCATACATTTTATCCTTATATTTATCCTTATACTTAAACGCAACGTATCTCTGCTGGTTTAGCATTAACATCCCCCTAAAGTCTCTGAAAAAACATCACAGGGAGAATCAACCCTATGATATAACAGGTTGTTGAATTCTCTATATCGACCTTCATTATAAAAAAAAAAAAAAAAAAAATATATATATATATATATATATATATATATATATATTATAAAATAAAAAAAAGGAAAGAAGAGATAAAGAAGAAACTAAGATCACAGCTAAAAGGAGACACATGAAAGAAAGGCTCTATTTTGAGAGAAAAAAAAAAAAAAAAATGGATAAAAAAAAAATGGAAACAAGGAAAAAAAAAATCAAAGCTTACCCACGTCCAGTTAAAAAAAAAAAAAAAAAAAAAAAAGGATTACGACAGAAGAAAAAAAAATATTATGCTTCCCCAAGACGAATGAAAATGAAAGCAAAATGAAAATGGAAGTAAAAGGAAACTGGAAGCAGCTGTTTAGGAAGCGCTCATACGAGGAGGGTTTCTCATTTTGTTTCCTTGGCCTCTAACTCTCCCAAGACGACGCAGAGTGTGGGCGAAATGCCGGATTAGTTACGTAAG
>NW_028234437.1:29732999-29735499 GCF_977035675.1 Penaeus japonicus | reverse complement strand
CACAACATAAAAGTTAAATTTCATTTTTATATTTTTCCTTCTATTGACATGTTTTTTTTTAGGATGAAATTAATTAAGAAGAACACATGTCGAATAAGACATTGAAAATATAATATGGAGCAGTGGAAAATAAGGAAGTGATATGTAAAAAATTCTTGACGAGGATATTTTGAAGTGAAATTTATCAACGCATTATTTTTTTCACTTTTAATAGTAATGGTATTAACATTTATTATGAAACGATAGAAATGCTTTCATCTTTTTTCATGTAAACCACTGTGTCTATATACCTTAATCATATGTTATAAAGCCTTATTTCTATTTCTTTACACATCATCCGATATAATCCACTTATTATTTTTAAAAAGAAAAGAAAAAGAAATTCTATATAAAAATGATACATACATACAGGAACGGCTTATGAAAAACATTTGAAAGTCAACGAATATTTTCTTTTCATACAGAAAAATTATATATATCACTCTTTTTTTTCCTGTGCATAAGTTGCAATTCCAAGTAAAATGAAATTGTTTAATAAAATGATTGTTATTCTTTTATGATCATGCCTAGCTTCATATATATTTTATTGTCGATTTTTAAAAATCCTCAAACGAACCTTTATACTTAATAATAAACTTTGCAAATATGTCACCAGCAAATTCTAAGCTTTTAGAATGATGTTCTTTGATTAGATTAATGTTTTATTTTCTGTTTTTCATCTAAAAGTTATTTACGTGCAAAACCCTTAAGTTCATTTTCCTTTATTTCTCTGCAAATAAAAGGATAGAAAGAAAGAAAGAAAAAACATATTATCTGCACTAAATTTAATTACCCAATTCCTCAGTTAGTGAAGGTGCAATACCTATTACTTTTCATTAAATTCTGATTGATTTATCTAAGAATGATGAATTAGTAGCGTACAAATATATATATATATATATATATATATATATATATATATATATATATATATATATATATATATATATATATATATATATGAATAAATAAAATGCATATTTTTAATATCCAGTTATTATTGTTATTCTTTTTCTTCCTCTCTTTCTTCCTTTTCTTCTTCTCCTAGTCTTCATCCTCCTTCCCATACGTTCCTCTTTTCCTCCTCCATATCCCCACTCCTCCTCCGCCCCCCTCATCTCCTCCTCCTTCGTCCTCCCTCTTCCTCCTCTCCTCCTTCGCCCTCCCCCCTCCTCCTTCTCCTCCTCCTTCTTCTTCTCCGTCTCTCTCCTTCTCCTCCTCCTCCTCCTCCTCCTTTCCTCCTTTTCCTCCTCCACTCTCCTTCCGTCCTCCTCCGCCCCCCTCCTCCATCTCCTCTTCCTCCTTCTTCTCCTTCTTCTTTCTCCTCCTCTTCCTTCTTCTTCTTCCATCTCCTAGAGAACTACTGCATGTAATTAATATTTACACCACATATTTCAATATATTCTTATCTTATCGTTTCCTAATAAAATACAAGATAATGGTTATGCTGATGCTATCCTTATAAGTTCTTGCAAATTCAGCTCTGCGTTTCTGTTAAACGAATATTCCGTTATTCACTGTAAATGCAAAGTCCAGAAAATATATCCCATAAAGTTTGTTTTTATATATTTGCAATGAATTTTCTGGCGTTTGCTGTGTAACTACTTATTTCATAAGCGTGAGAGAGTAATATTATCACAAGTGAATGCTAAAAAATTATTACCGGACAGAATTAAGGTCGGCAAAAATGTCTGGACACTGAAGTTTGCCAAATTAATCACTTTAGATCTAGTCACAGTGTGTGTGTGTGTGGGGGGGGGGGGAAGAAAAGTGGCTGTGTATAACTACCGTACAATGTATCTATCAGTAAGTCTATTATTAGATCATCAAATCTGAAAGAGAGAGAGATGAGAGAGACAGAGATATACAGAGACAGGCAGAGAGAGAGAGAGAGAGAGAGAGAGAGAGAGAGAGAGAGAGAGAGAGAGAGAGAGAGAGAGAGAGAGAGAGAGAAACAGACAGAGAGAAAGAAAGAAAGAAAGATAGACAAAGACAAATTGATTTAGAAGCGGACAACCATCCTGAGAAAAAAAAGATGAAAAAAAAAGCAACAGAGAATGTGATACTATAAAAAAAGAAAAAAAAAAAGAGTAATAGAGCTTACTTACAACTATTGTTTGTTAACTATTTCCATCCATGACCAGAGAAGTTTTCGTCGTAAATAAAGGACTCAAACTTTACAAAGGGCTTGCAGTTACCCATTTTAAACCGGCGCGAGTGTTTTGTTTGTTTTACTGTTTACTTTGTCGTCCAGGGTACTTTGAAATCGGCAAAGTGCGCGAACAAAACTATTGAATGATGAAAATTGGATAAGACAGAATTCGATGTATGTTTTCCTTTGATTCTTGGCTTGCAAGAATTTATTTCTTACTTTGATGATGATGATGATAATGATGATTATTAGTATATATGATAATGGGATTAGTAGCAACGATGATAGCAGTAGTAGTAGTAATAGTAA
>NW_028234437.1:29705499-29707999 GCF_977035675.1 Penaeus japonicus | reverse complement strand
TAACAAGAAGAATAACAGTAATAACAAATGATAACAATAATAATATTAATGATAACAATAATAATATTAATGACAACAATAAGAATGACTAATCATAAGTATATAAATACGCCTCATTCTACTTTGCAATTAACTTCTACAATAAACTTCCCTTCGTGTTTCCATGTCAAAGAAGAATCTGGAAGAACGTGTGTATAGAGAAACAAAAGAGAACTGAGACTATAATGTTATTGTAAACTGTAAACTTCTGTCACGCTTAAACAGCTGTTTGAGGAATAACTGAATTGCTAAAGGAATATTAACAACTTTCCTTCTTCATTTGATTGTTTTCTTCTTCTTCTTCTTCTTCTTTGTCTTCTTTTATAGATTCAGTGAAGAGTAATTGGATCAAAACGATTTTTTTTCTATTGTTGTTTTGTTAGACAGATGGTTGTAAGAAATTATTTTTAATTGAATATCTTGTTATATTACTCTTTGTTACAATGTGTTTCTAATTTTTTGTCTATTTTTTGTTTGTTTGTTTCTTTATTTTTTTTTACTCTTTTGAAATGCTTTTGTTTGTCCCACGCTTGTTTCTAATTATTAAAAAAAGATCATTAAAAATAATAAAAGAAAGAAATTTATCGTGAGTTTCTTTATTGATTTACAAGAGATAATTGTTTTAAGAAAAGATTCTAGGTAAGATCAGAATAAGAATCACCTTCTCAGAAGATATAGTGTATGGGGGGAGGTATGTGTGTGTGTGTGTATGTGTGTGTGTGCATGGGTGTGAGAGAGAGAAAAATAGGAGAGAGAAAAAAAAATATTTCAATAACATATCTTTTGAAGACTGAACCATTATCACTATATAAATAAGTAAAATGTAAATGGTCTTATTTGGTAGTCAGCCGAATTAACTCTTAAGTTCTTGCTAACACCGCCTTTTGAAGCCGTAAAACAAACATCTTAATTAGTTTACCCTCGACTCTCCGGCCCGTAAAGAAAACGAATGTAAGGAAAACGGACGAATAGAAAACGGGGTTTCGGGTGAAGATGCTGATGAATTGCTCAAATAAATACTGAGATTTGCGCTCACAGGCAGAGGAGCAACTGCCTTTACAATGATTTGCGGTTTGCAATATTTCCGCAATTTTTGCTGACCTTATGAATTGCACGAGATACAGATTTGATTGATTGTCTAGAAGGAGAAAAAGAGCAGCGAGTGAGCAGTCTCTTGAAAATGTCGTGTTTGTGTGTGTGTGGGAGGGGAGGGGGGGTATTGCGTGTGTGTGTGTGTGTGTGTGTGGGTATTGTGTGTGTGTGTGTGTGTGTGTGTGTGTGAATAACCATAACATTCATCGTCATTATTATTTCTAATATCTTTAATGCTATTATTATCATTATCATGATTTTAAAAATATCAACAACAATTGCAACAGACGCAGGAATACCACCATAACTCAAAAGACCCTGTGGTATCTCCAACGTTTTCGGCAGTTTCAGGAAAATCAAATTTCTAACCAACAAATGCTTGACACAATTAACTTTTCGATTAGCAATTGGAACCGAAATATATAAAATAACAGTGATGCTGATTGGATATCTGAAATGGAAACAAAAGTGGAGACAGCGGAAAAAATAGATAAATTCTCTCTATCTCTTTCTTTCTTTCTCTCTCTCTTTCTCTTTCTTTCTCACTCTCTTCCTATTCCTCTCTTTCTTTCTCTCTCTCTTTCTCTGAGTGGATATCTAAAATGGAAACAAAACTTGAGACAGTGGTAAAAAAATAGATAAATTCTCTCTATCTCTTTCTTTTTCTTTCTCTCTCTCTCTCTCTCTATCTATCTACCTATCTATTTATCTCTCTCTCTTCTCAAACGAATGGTGTAAAAAAAACAAAAAAAAAACATATAATGTGAGAAGCAAGTCATTATGTAATTGCATGCATTTAGCTTAATTAACATGTACTTCGAACGACTAAACGAACTTTTAAAGAGTTGAAATATTTATAGTGTTCTTTTTTCTTTTCTTTTTACAGGAATCGTAAAAAAATGCAATCAGAAATGTTTAAAAAATACTTAAATAAATCAAATTTCTATCCTGAAAGAGTAGAGAGACTGCCATTAAAAATATATACAGAGAAATAAGACATAATTATAAGGTGAAAGACAGCTTGGTGTTTGACGTGAATATATATTAAAAAAACAAAGGATTACCTGTACTGTTATTAATTACGGTACTTTGTATAGTGGGGATTTATCTAATTTAAAAAATCTATTTGGAGAGAGAGAGAGAGAGAGAGAAGCAGACAGACAGGGAGAGTGAGTAATAGAGAGAGAGAGAGAGAGAGAATGAGAGAGAGTGTGAGAAAAAAGAAAAAAAAAAAGCATTGATTTTCTTACTAAATACCCAGTGATTTCTCGTGTTCCCTTTAACATTCGTTCATCTTCAAAGAAATCCAAACAAGAAAATCCCTCTAAAAAAAGAAGAACAAACCGCAACACACTTACATCACATTAAC
>NW_028234437.1:29692999-29695499 GCF_977035675.1 Penaeus japonicus | reverse complement strand
TTCCTGAGTGATGAGCTGTCCTCGAGTGATGAGGTATTCCCGAGTAATGAGCTGTCCCCGAGTGATGAGGTATTCCCGAGTAATGAGCTGTCCCCGAGTGATGAGGTATTCCCGAGTGATGAGCTGTCCTCGAGTGATGAGGTATTCCCGAGTAATGAGCTGTCCTCGAGTGATGAGGTATTCCCGAGTGATGAGCTGTCCTCGAGTGATGAGGTATTCCCGAGTGATGAGCTGTCCTCGAGTGATGAGGTATTCCCGAGTGATGAGCTGTCCTCGAGTGATGAGGTATTCCCGAGTGATGAGCTGTCCCCGAGTGATGAGGTATTCCCGAGTGATGAGCTGTCCCCGAGTGATGAGGTATTCCCGAGTGATGAGCTGTCCTCGAGTGATGAGGTATTCCCGAGTGATGAGCTGTCCTCGAGTGATGAGGTATTCCCGAGTGATGAGCTGTCCTCGAGTGATGAGGTATTCCCGAGTGATGAGCTGTCCCCGAGTGATGAGGTATTCCCGAGTGATGAGCTGTCCTCGAGTGATGAGGTATTCCCGAGTGATGAGTTGTCCTCGAGTGATGAGTTGTCCCCGAGTGATGACTTGTCCTCGAGTGATTCCCGAGTGATGAGTTGTCCTCGAGTGATGAGTTGTCCTCGAGTGATGAGTTGTCCTCGAGTGATGAGTTGTCCTCGAGTGATGAGTT
Source organism: Penaeus japonicus (assembly GCF_977035675.1). NCBI lineage: Eukaryota > Metazoa > Arthropoda > Malacostraca > Decapoda > Penaeidae > Penaeus > Penaeus japonicus. Next base: position 29,694,805 of record NW_028234437.1, on the reverse strand, counting down.
GTCCTCGAGTGATGAGGTATTCCCGAGTGATGAGTTGTCCTCGAGTGATGAGTTGAGTCGAGAGAGTTGAAGTGTAAATGCTCAGTGAATGAGTATGACAACTCTATCTAGACATATACGTTATAATTCATGACATGTTGACAATCTAAGGTTAATGAGGTATTCTCGAGGGGCGGAGCTTAGCCTAAAACCGATTATTCGTGGGGGGGGGGGGGCGTGGCCAACCTTTCTGAGTATGACGCGACTTGTCCGAAATCTCGTGTCGTCCGAATAATGATGATAGTGATGATGATGATGATGATGATAGTAATGATAATGATTATGATGATTTTGATAATGATCATAATGGTAATGATATTAGTAATAGGGGTAATGATAATGATAAAATTGATAATGATAAACAACAACAATGAATAACAATGATAATAATGGTAATAATAATGATAATGATTTTAATTATCATAATATCAATGATGATAATAATAATGACAATAATGACGATAATAACAATGATGATTATGGTGAGAATGATGATTATGATGAAGATAACAATGATAATGATGATGATTATAACAATAAACGGAATAATGATAATGATAACAGTGATAATAATAGTAATGATAATATAAATATCAGTAGTAGTAATGATGATGATAATACAAAAAAAACGCTGGTAATGATAACAAAAACGAAAATGATGATAATGATTGCAATGATTATAATAATAATGATAATGACAAAGATAATAGTTATAATAACAGTAATAATAACAAAGAAAAATAACAATGATAATAGTGACAATATTGATAATAAAAATAATAATATAACAATAATGATATCAATAATAGCCATGATAATGATAATAACAAAGACCATAAAATGAGAAGAAGAAAGAGGATGGGAAGTGGAAGGAAGACCAACAAGAAGGTAGAGGAGAATAAATATGAAAGGAGAGAGGATGGGGGGAAGGGAGACGGGGGAGGAGATAGAGCCGTCTCGAAAGATAAATCATGAAAGAGGGACAGAGAGAGAGAGAGAGAGAGAGAGAGAGAGAGAGAGAGAGAGAGAGAGAGAGAGAGAGAGAGAGAGAGAGAGAGAGAGAGAGAAAGGAAGAGGAGAGAGAGAGAAGAAGAAAAGAAGAGAGAGAGAGAGAGAGAGAGAGAGGGAGAGAGAGAGAGAGAGAGAGAGAGAGAGAGAGAGAGAGAGAGAGAGAGAGAGAGAAAGGGAGAGATAGATAGATAGAGAGAGAGAGGGAGAGAGAGAAGTGGGGGATGAAGAGTGAGAAAGATAAGAAATCAAAGAAAGGAAGAGAATGACAGATAGATATATCTGGCGAGTGAGAGCGAAAGAGTGAGCGAGAGAGAGATAATGAGACAGAAAGTGAAAGAAAGAGAAAGAGAAAGAGAGAGAGAGAGAGAGAGATAGATAGATAGATAGATAGAGAGAGAGAGAGAGAGAGAGAGAAGAAGAAGAAGAGAGAGAGAGTGAAAGGAGAAAGAAAAAGAGAAAGAGAGAGAGAGAGAGAGAGAGAGAAATAAAAAGACAGAAAGTGAAAGAAAGAGAGAGAAAGAGAGAAAGAGAAAGAGAGAAAGAGAAAGAGAGAAAGAGAGAGAGGAGAAATGACCATAAACCGAGTAAGAAGACATCTGACCTCAAACGCTTTGAAGAACTGGAGGTCAACAGCGCCTCCGCCACAGCCGCCGCACGCAGACCTTCCCTTGAAGCATATCACATCCAGCATGAGAGACCGACTCGTATTATCTGCCGGCGACATCTGCAGCAGACGTCCCCCCTCCTCCCCCTACT
>NW_028234437.1:29672999-29677999 GCF_977035675.1 Penaeus japonicus | reverse complement strand
CTAAAATATAAGAGATAAGAGAGAATTCCAGACAAGATACAAAAGGTCTTCTTATTAAGATCTAAGGAGCTTCTTGAAACTGATGCAAGACGCTTCTTATCTTTGACTTTCGCTCAGTGTCTTTTCTTCCTCGCTGTGTTGTCAACCGGAAGTAAATGGGTTGCATTGCTGAGTTTTTTTTGGAATCGTTGAATTTATATGTGTTTTTGTGTTTGTGTGTGTGTTTGTGTGTTGTTGTTGGTGGTGGTGTTTGTTTGTTTTTGTTTGTTTGTTTGTTTGTGGTTGTGTGTGTTTGTGGTTTTGTGTGTTTGTTGTTTGTTTGTGTGTGTGTGTTTGTTGTTTGTTTTTGTGTGTGTGTGTATGTGTGTGTGTGCGTGTGTGTATTCGTTGTCTGTTTGTTTTTGCGTTTGTGTGTGTGCTTGTGTTTGATTGTTGGTGGTGTATATGTGTGTGTTTGTGTGGACTGGGAGAGAGAGAGAGAGAAAAAAAAAGACAGAAACAGAGAGAGAGGGGGGGAGAGGGAGAAAGAGAGAGAGATATAGGGGAGAGAGAGAGAGAGAGAGAGAGAGAGGGAAATGAAAAAAAATAGGAGAGAGAGAGAAATAGAAAGTGTGTGTGTGTTGAGGGGGAGGGGGGGGGGCAAGGACAGAGTAGGGAGAGGGAAGTGGAGGAAAGAGATGGAAGTGGAGGAGGGAGAGGAAAGTGAAGGAAGGAGATGAAAGTGAAGGAGGAAGAAAGAAGTGAAGGGGGGGATGGTAGGTATGGGGGAGGGGTAAGGGGTGGTAGTAGGGGAGGGAGAAAAGAGGGAACCAGTTACGGGAGTAGGGAAGAAAACCGATAAGTGCAGAAGGTGGTCGGGGAAATAGCAAAGGAAAACAATTTGTGGGGAAATGAGGAAGAGAAGCAGCTTGTGGGGAAAGGAGAAATAAAAACTGGTTGTGAGGAAAGTGGATAGAGGGAGTGAAAAGGGACTTAGAGGGAGTGGGAAAGGGAGTTGGAGGGAGTGGAAAGGGAGTTAGAGGGAGTGGAAAGGGAGTTGGAGGGAGTGGGAACGGGAGTTAGAGGGAGTGGAGAGGGAGTTAAAGGGAGCGAGAAAGGGAGTTAGAGGGAGTGGAAAGGGAGTTAGAGTGAGTGAAAAGGAGCTAGAGGGAGTGGGAAAGGGAGTTAAAGAGAGCGAGAAAGGAGCTAGAGGGAGTGGGAAAAGGGAGTTAAAGAGAGCGAGAAAGGAGCTAGAGTGAGTAGGAAAAAGAGTTAAAGGGAACGAGCAAGGAGCAAGAGAGAGACGGAAAAGGGAGTTAAAGGGAGCGAGCAAGGAGCAAGAGAGAGACGGAAAAGGGAGTTAAAGGGAGCGAGCAAGGAGCTAGAGGGAGTGGGAAAGGGAGTTAAAGGGAGCGAGCAAGGAGCAAGAGAGAGACGGAAAAGGGAGTTAAAGGGAGCGAGCAAGGAGCTAAGGGGAGCAATCCAGGAATAGGAGAACACCTTACGTATGGGTGTGGCTTCCTCCAGATATATCACCAAATTAGAACTGATATAAAGACAAATATCAAGAGCGTGTCTAATTCGCCCATCGCCAGACTTTGTTTGTTTGTTTGTTTGTTTCTTAATCCTTGAGGTATTGGCTCTCTTAAATGAGAAGTTATTTGATCAATGATGAATTTATTCAGTCTGGAGTGATATGGATTGGGAGCGATTACTTAGGTTCAGACTGATTAAGTGAGAGAGGGAGGGAGGGGGGAGGGAGAGGGGGAGGGGGAGGGGAAGGGGGGAGGAAGGGGAAGGGGGAAGAATGGGTGAGAGGATGAGAGAAGGGGAGGGGGCGAGTGCGAAGGGGAGAGGGAAAGGGAGAGAGAGAGAAAGAGAGCGGAAGAAATAGGGAGAGAGAAAGGGGGTAAAAGGGGGAGGGAGGAGGGAGAGGGATAGAGAGAGGGGGCGAAAGGGAGAGGGAGGTAGGGAAGAGGAGGGGGAGGGAGAGTGATAGAGAGAGTGGGCGAACGGGCGAGGGAGGGAGGTGAGTGGGAGAGTGAGCGTGAAAGAGAGAGAGAGAAAGAGAGAGAGAGAGAGAGAGAGAGAGAGAGAGAGAGAGAGAGAGAGAGAGAGAGAGAGAGAGAGAGAGAGAGAGAGAGAGAGAGAGAGAGAGAGAGAGAGAGAGAGAGAGTAAATGAGAGAGAGAGGCGGGAAAGAAGCTATAGGAACGATAATAGCTGAAAAAAAGGCAATAGAAAGACAGGTACATATTTACCAACATTTCAAAACAAACAACCAAACATATAACATAACACATAACAAGGTTTACATAAGACTACTCATACATATACAATCAACTTTAAACATTTCTCGAAAATTACAAAACCATTTTCGGATTCATATAAACATAGCTATTACGAGTCAAAGGCATTATCATTCAAAAGTTCCAAGAGTCAAATTAAATTATTTTTAATGTATCAGATTTTAAGGACATTGGAAAGAAAAGGGAAGAGAAAAAGTATGGGATAAAAATGAGTATTGAAATAAAAAATAAAGAGCGAAGGCATAACAAAAGAGAAAAAAATGAGAGCAAAGGCATAACCTAAAAAAAAAAAAAAGGAAAATCAGAATAAGACAAAATATGCGTAAAAATGAGAAGAAAAGAGAAAAGATGCAAGAGTAGAGAAAAAAGAAAGATAAAAGGAAAAGTGAAGGAGAGAGAGAGAAGAAAGAGAGAGAGAGAGAGACGGAGACGGAGACAGAGCGAGAGCAAAATATGCGTAAAAAAAAGAAGAGAATATAAAAGATACAAGAGTAGAGAAAAAAAAAATAAAACGAAAAGTGAAGGAGAGAAAGAGAGAGAGAGAGAGAGAGAGAGAGAGAGAGAGAGAGAGAGAGAGAGAGAAAGAGAAAAGAAAAGAAAAAAAAAGAATAGAAAACCGTATACAAAAAAAACAAAAAAAACAAACAAAAAAATAAAAAATAACCAACCGTCCATTTTGAACGCATTTCCCTCTCTAAAACATCCCCACTTAACAATCTCAACCACGCGTCATTTTATCCACATCCTTTCCCCATTTTCGTTAATTTTTTTTTTCCTATTCCTCTCCCATAGATCCTTTACGGCCATTTTCCCGACGCTCTCCTTCGTAGGATGTCTCCCTCGACCTCTCTCTTCCCCGCCGAAGGATCTCTAACCTTGTCACTTTTATAATGTTGTTGATCGCCTCTGCGTCGATTGGAAGGATATAAGGTTAGGAGGAGGGAGGGCATTTAGGGGGGGAGGGGGAGGAGGGAGGAAGGACATTTAGGGGGGAGGGGGAGGAGGGAAGGTATTTAGGGGGGAGAGGGGGAGGGGTGGGATGGGGTGGGGGAGGAGGGGGAAGGAGAGGGGGAGGGGGAGGAGGGAAGGTATTTAGGGGCGGAGGTGGGGGAGGGAGAGGGGGAGGAGGAGGGAGGGCGTTTAGGGGGGGAGGGGAAGGGGGAGGGGGAGGGAAGGTATTTAGGGGGGGAGGGGGAGAGAGGGAGAGGGGGAAGGATATAAGGTTAGGAGGAGGGAGGGCATTTAGGGGGGGAGGGGGAGTGAGAGGGAAGGTATTTAGGGGGGAGGGGGAGGGCGTTTAGGGGGGTAGGGGGAGGGAAGGAGAGGGGGAAGGGGGAGGGGGAGGAAGGGGGAGGGGGAGGAGGGAAGGTATTTAGGGGGGTGGGAGGGGGAGGGGGGAGGGGGAGGAGGGAAGGTATTTAGGGGGTAGGAGAGGGAGGGGGAGGGGGAGGGGGAGGAGGGAAGGTATTTAGGGGGGGAGGGGGAGGAGGGGACGGATTTAGGGGGGGAGGGGGAGGGAGGATGGATATTAGAGGGTGGGGGGATGGTTGGTAGAGTAAGGTGGGGTGGGGGGGGGGGAGAATAGGATGGGGAATGGATATGGGAAGGAAGTAAAGGAGATTGTCTTTTTTCTTCTTTTTTTTTACGTAACAGGTATTGAGGGAGCATGGAGGGAGTGGTAAAGTTAAGGGGGAGAGAGAGAGAGAGAGAGAGAGAGAGAGAGAGAGAGAGAGAGAGAGAGAGAGAGAGAGAGAGAGAGAGACAGAAACGAAAGAAAGAGAGACCAAAAGAGTCTAAAGAAGAAAACAGGTGAATAAGCTTTTATATTTAAAAAAAAAAATCCAAAAGAGACACAACCTTCAAGAAAACAAACAAAAAAGAACCTAAACAAAATACAGCGAAATGCATTAAAAAAAAAAGAAAAAGAAAAGCAATCCAACACAGACAGAATCATCTAGAAGTAAACAAAACCTAAGAGACATCCAGATTGATATCATACCCTTTTGCCAAAGAGAAAAAAGAGAAAGAAAATCCACAAAGGAAGAGTGAAAAGTAATGGCATGACTCCTGAAGAAAGCCAAAAGGGGTCATGCACCCAGAAGTGGAGCAAGATTGAAAGCTGTCATGCAGGACGAGTGTTTGCGCCCTTGTTTATGGAGCTTGCAACTTAAATCAACTTCCTTCCTCTCTCGCTTGTTTGACTATACTTACGTGGGCATTCGTGCGCATGATGGATATATTTCTGGGTAAATGTTTCTGTGCGTTCTAGCGGTATTTTGATTTGTTGGTCTTTTTTCTTCTTCTTCTTCTTCTTCTTCTTCTTTTTCTTATTCTTCTTCTTTTTTTTTTTTACAAGATTGGTTAGTGTAATAATTTGTTCTCGTTTGTTGTTACTTTCGTCGGTTTTGTTGAGTCGGTTTTCTCAGCCGGCACATTTTATTTAATATTGACCGCCTTTCCATTTCAGTCATTCTTCCTTCAACCATCACGATTTGCTAAACAACGATCACTATGCTTTAATGCGCTTCACAAAATGCGTGTTTCTTACAGTCTTCCTCTCCCATCCGTCACTATTTGCTTAACATTGATCATTCTTGAATTTACTTCAGAAAATACGTCCACGTGCTCATTCCGTATCTTCTCATCCGTCACTATTTGCTTGACATTAATCCCACTTTTTTAATGCGCCTCACAGGAATAACTCTCTAAGTAC
>NW_028234437.1:29660499-29667999 GCF_977035675.1 Penaeus japonicus | reverse complement strand
TAGATAGTTAGATAGATGATTATATATATATATACATATATTATTATATTATACTGTGTGTGTGTGTGTTTGTGGGTGTGTGTGTGTGTGTGTGTGTGTGTGTGTGTGTGTGTGTGTGTGTGTGTGTGTGTGTGTGTGTGTGTGTGTGTGTGTGTGTGTGTGTATGTGTGTGTGTCTACTTTGAGATATAAAGAGAAGTGAAAGTTGAAATTCCCTAACTTTTAAGTATGGCACCAGCGGATTTTTTTTTTTTTTTCCGAATTTTCAACATGGTGGTTTAACGGGGGGAAAACGGCCTCATTTTCACAGTCGAACGCGCAAGTCTCAAAAAAGATTGGAGGGCAGGCACTTCGGGTGAAACTCCGATAGCAGATTTCGATTCTTATTTTTTTATTTTTTTTTTCCTTTCTACTTCTTCATCTTCTTTGCTTTTTCTTCTTCTTTCTTTTCTGTATCTAGTTTTTCTTCTTCTTTTCTGTATGTACTTTTTCTTCTTTTTTTCTGTGTCTACTTTTTCTTTTTCTATTTCTTGGTCTTCTTCTGTATCACCATCCTCTCCTTTTTCGTCTTTTAATTTTCTTTTTCTTCGTCTTCTTCATCATCTTTGCTTTTCTTCTTCTTTTCTGTATCTACTTTTTCTTCTTCTATTTTTTTTTTTTTTCTTCTGTAATATCATCCTCTCCCTCTTCGTCTTTTAATTTTCCTTTTCTTCGTCTTCTTCATCCTCTTTGCTTCTCTTCTTCTTTTCTTTATCTACTTTTTCTTATTCTATTTCTTGATCTTCCTCTTCTGTATTTCTTCGTCTTTTAATTTTCCTTTTCTTCGTCTTCTTCATCCTCTTTGCTTTTCTTCTTCTTTTCTTTATCTAATTTTTCTTCTTCTATTTCTTGGTCTTCGTCTTCTGTATCACCATCCACTCCTTCGTCTTTTAATTTTCTTTTTCTTCGTCTTCTTCATCCTCTTTGCTTTTCTTCTTCTTTTACTTATCTACTTTTTCTTCTTCTATTTCTTGATCTTCTTCTTCTGTATCACCTCTCCTTCTCCGTTTTGTTATTTTCTTTTCCTTCGTCTTTTTTCGTCATCATCATCATCACCATCATTTTTTTTTCTTTTTTCTTTAATCTCTTTTTCTTGTTGTGTCCTCTTTCTCTTTCCCTTTTCCTCTTCTTCATCAGAATCACCACCTTCTTCTTTCTTTCTTTCTTTCTTATCTCTTTTCTTGTTCTTACGCTCTTTCTCTTAAATATACCGAGACAACAGGTTTCTTCTTACAAACAAAAAACAAAACAACGAAGCGAAATGTAGACGATGAACAGATAATAAAAAAAAAGAGTTTTAACAATAACACGAACATAATAAGGAGTGTTATTACGCTCTTTCTCTTAACAAAACCGAGACAACAGGTTTCTTCTTTCAAACAAAAAACAAAACAACGACGCAAAATGTAGACGATAAACAGATAATTAAAAAAAAAAAAAAAAGAGTTTTAACAGTAACACGAACATAATGAGTGTTATTACGCTCTTTCTCTGAACTATGCCGAGACAACAGGTTTCTTCTTCCACACAAAAACAAAACAACGAAGCGAAATGTAGACGATAAACAGATGATAAAAAAAAAAAAAAAAAGAGTTTTAACAGTAACACGAACATAATAAGGAGTGTTATTACGCTCTTTCTCTTAACAATACCGAGACAACAGGTTTCTTCTTACAAACAAAAACAAAACAACGAAGCAAAATGGAGTCGATGAACAGATAATTAAAGAAAAAAAAAGAGTTTTAACAGTTACACGAGCATAAAAAGGAGAGTTATTACGCTCTTTCTCTGAACTATACCGAGACAACAGATTTCTTCTATCAAACAAAAACAAAACAACGAAGCTAAATATAAACGATGAACAGATAATTAAAAAAAAAAGAGTTTTAACAGTAACACGAACATAATAAGGAGTGTTATTACGCTCTTTCTCTTAACAATACTGAGACAACAGATTTCTTCTATCAAACAAAAACAAAACAACGAAGCTAAATATAGACGATGAACAGATAATTAAAAATAATAATAATAATAATAACAGTAACACGAGCATAAGAAGGAGAGGTAATTCACCAGGTATTATCCCACGCTGGTTAGTGAGCTGTTCTCAGAACCTAAAGGATAATCCAAATCGGGAAATATTTTTTAGATTACAGAGAAAATGAAGCTTAGACTTTATCTGATGTCAAAGAGTTGTTCTTTGATTGAAGAAAAGTCGAAGGGATTTGGAGTAAGTAAAGTAGGGAGTGATAGGGAGGAAAGAAAGAGAGAGAGGGATGGATAGGGGGATGGAGGGAGGGAGAGAGGGAGGGAGGGAAAGTAGATAGATAGGAAGAGAGAGAGAAAAAAAAGGGAGGGAGAGAGAGTTGATAGATAGGAAGAGAGAGAAAAAGATGTATATATAGAAAAAAAGGGGGATGGGAGGGACAAATAAACAGACAGACAAACGGAGAGAACAGAAAAATAATGTTGCGTTAGACTCTAAATATTGCAAGATTTTTTCCCTTTTACTGTGGTTCTTTTCTTCTTTCTCCTTCTTCTCACTTTTTAAGGATAAGATGAAAGAGAAAAAGATGTATACATTGAAAAAAGGGGAGAAGGAGGGACAAATAAACAGACAGACAAACGGAGAGAACAGAAAAATAATGTTGCGTTAGACTAAATATTGTAAGGTTTTTTTCCCTTTTCCCTTTTACTGTGATTCTTTTCTCCTCTCTCCTTCCTCTCACATTTTTTTTTTTTTTTATGTTTCGTAAATAGCAACTAAATAGAAAGAAAAAAAAGTAGATCTAACAGCAATAAGGGCGATTTATTTCCACTCACAATTTATAAAAAGTTTTAAAAAAATATAAAACACCATCCTTCTTCACCTTTTCAAAAAGACTTTAGAATACAACTCAAAAAAAAAAGAGTTAAAAAATATATATAAACTGCTCTGCTCAGCCAAATCCCATTAGGCAAGACTAAGCTAAGACTTGAGGTTAAAGATAAGTAAGGTCAATGTTAATCCCAGAGAGGTACGTTGGGGTTAATCCAGGTCAACTCGCCGAAGCAAGGAAGAACGGAAGGAGATAAGGAGGAACGAATGATAAAAGAAGAGAGAGGAAGAATAGAAAAGACAAAGGAAAGAGATAAAAGAAAGACAAAGAAGAATAGAAAAAGGATAATAGAGAGATAAGAGAAAAGAGAAAGGATAGAAGGAGAGAATAGAAAGATAAAGGGAAAGAGAGGAATAGAAAAGGAAATAGATAAAAGAATAGAAAGGGATAATAGAGAGAAAGAAAGGGGAAAATAGAAAGACAAAAGGAAAGAGATAAAAGAATAGAAAAGGATAACGGAGAGAAAGAAATGGGAGAAATAGAAAGACAAAAGGAAAGAGATAAAAGAATAGAAAAGGATAACAGAGAGAAAGAAGGGGATAAAAATAGAAAGACAAAAGGAAAGAGATAAAAGAATAGAAAAGGGTAACAGACAGAAAGAAAGGGAAGAAATAGAAAGACAAAAGGAAAGAGATAAAAGGATAAAAAGGAAAACAGAAAGAAAAAAAGGGAAAAATAGAAAAACAAAAGGAAAGAGATAAAAGGATAAAAATGATAACAGAGAGAATTAAATGGAAGAAAATAGATATTGGATAGGATTGTGAGACAGTTTTTATTTGTTTGTATGTTTGTTTGTGAGGGGTCGAGGGGAGTCCATGCACACAAACAAAGGCACACGTTTTTATGTGTTTGTGTGTATGTGTGTGTTAGTGTGGAGGGGTAAAGGGGTGTGATAAACGTTCATGCATACATATATACATACGCTTTTCTAAGTGTGTGTGTGTGTGTGTGTGTGTGTGTGTGTGTGTGTGTGTGTGTGAGGATCAACGTCCATGTAAAACATACACAACCATACGATCGACTCCCACACGCCTCACGTAATAAGTATGTTTGATGCTATATTTGAATCATCATTCTAGATGGAATAGAATAAGGTGGAAATCTAATAGATAGCCGGATATAACCAATTCGCGTTACCTGATTTGCAATTGGATTACGTCAAGTGGCTTGACATTGGAAATTCATCATAAAAAAAATGGCAATAAGCTCAGCAAGATATATATATTCTCATATAGTGCAATAAACCAACATGATGGATAAGCCACCATGTGTGTGTGTGTGTGTGTGTGTGTGTGTGTGTGTGTATGTGTGTGTGTGTGTGTGTGTTTGTGTGTGTGTGTGTGTGTGTGTTTGTGTGTGTGTGTGTGTGTTTGTGTGTGTGTGTGTGTGTGTGTTTGTGTGTGTGTGCATGTGTGTTTATGTGGTTATTAAGTGTGTACACATATAGAATATGTCGTAGTTTGATTATAAGCGAACTAACTAATTTACTTTAATCAAACGTTATCCAGTAGAGGTAGTTTCTCAGTATCGATTACATATCAAATTACTTAGAATCATATGATTATCCTATCATTATAAGAGGCTATAGACGAAGTCTTTTTGAACGTGGAAACATAATTACAGAGATAACGGCAACGTAAATCTATCCAATATGTAATCTAGTCTATGGTATCACGGTTTATGTATAGTTGGAATATGTGCCGGGACTTTCATTATCATTATTATTTTTAGACTACAGATAGTTATTACATCAATGCTCTATTCTGAAATCTGAGAAGTCGGTAGATCAGAATCGACTGAAATTTTATATGATATGAAAAGGCAGCACAGAAAAAATAGAAATAAGATCGGAAAAGATATATTTTTTTTACTCTCTTATATTTCTTAGTTTATTGTCTTATCTCATTATCTAGATGTCCTTAGACCAGACATATTCGCTATCTCATGACATCAGGACGACTTCGTGTCATGCAGACCTCGTTGCGTGTTCTGCAACGCTCGTGTCTTTATCTCGATGATGTACCTTCATATATCACAATGATAACGCTAACACACACACATAAACACACACATACACACACACACATAAGCACGCACATACACACGCACACACATAAACACGCACACACACACACACACACATAAACACGCAAATACATACGCACACACACACACACAAATACACACACACACACATAAACACGCAAATACACACGCACACACACACAAACACAAACACTAACACACACATAAACACGCACATACACACGCACACACACACAAATACACGTAAACACGCAAACACACACACACACACACACACACACACGAACACACTGTCTTCCAATCTAGATAAATAGATAGATAGATAGATAGATAGATTGCAATAAAACGCAAAAGGTGACAAAACCCAATTTGAAAATCCACGTTGTTGCAGGTGAGACAACAAGGCTAACCTCGCATGTTTTTTTTTTTTTTTTTTTTTTTTTCATCTAAATTCGTTTGTACTAATTAAAACATTTGAATTTGTCAAATTATTAATTCCATGTATTATTTTCAGTTATTGTAGGCCTATTTTTGTGAATTTTATTGATTTTTGTCATATTCATATGAAATTCTTTTTACCATCATAATTGTAGTTACCAGCGTATTTATCATGGTAAGCGCGTTAGTGAATCCGGCCCCAGGTTGATATGTATTTTTGTGTTAATCATTAGTTGACTTACTGGTGGATAAACAGATAGACTGATGTATATCAAGATAAGATTTACATAGGGATATATAGATTGATTTATATGTTTGAGAGAGAGAGTGTGAGAGAGAGGGAGAGAGAGAGTAGGAGAGAGAGTGTGTGTGTGAGAGAGTGAGGGAGAGAGAGAGAGACAGAGAGAGAGAGAGAGAAAAGGGAAACGTAAAAGAAAAACAGAGATAAAAGGAGAAAATGAGAACGTGAAAGAGAAAGAGAGAACGTGAAAAACAAAAAAAAATAGAGGGAAACAGAAAGACACAAAAGCTTAAACTCAACTTCAAGAAACGAGTAAGAGTTGGTCGATAAAAAAAAGAAAAAAAAAGAAAAAAAAAAGATCCAAGAACCTTCGGACAGACTTGTTTACACAGAGGTTAAAGTCGAGGTTTGGAAGGAAAAGACCAGACCATAACTATGAGATCAGAAAATGAGATGAGTCTCGTTAGAAAAAAAGAGGGACTCCTACTTCTTATATTATATAATCGTTATGGCTAGTCCTTTCCCTAACCTTTGTACTATTTTTTTTAATGTTAGGTGCGTCTATGGTAGTCTATGGTATGACGATTTCTATGTGGTATAGTATGTCTCAGGACTTTCAGTATTTTTTCATTTTTTTATTATCCTGTTCTTCATTTTTCTCTTCTTTTTCCTTCTTCTCCTCTTCTGTAAAATTCTCCCTTGTTTTCTTCTTGTTCTTTATTTTTCTCTTCTTTTTCCTTCCTTCTTCTCTTCTGTAAAATTCTCCCTTGTTTTCTTCCTATCTCTTCTATTCTCCCTTTCATTCATATTCCAAGATTAAACTAAATTAAACCAAATGAATTACGTCAATATGATATATATAAAATACAAACACTTTATTCATTACCCTGATCTCTGTATTTTTTTTATATATTTATTTATTTTTGACAGAAAATGGTTGTAAAACCTTAATCTTTTCCTATAGATTCTGAAAAGGGGGAGGGTGTAAATAAGGAATATCTAAACATTTTCCTCACATTTTTTTCAGATTAAATGATATTATCTTTTTTTTTCCCCTTTTTTCAAAACTTGCCCCTCGATGATTATTTCCATAGAGAACGGCCTTGCTTTTCTTTCACCATGGAAGTTAAATTAGAAAGGGATTAGGGGATTAGGAGAGAGAGAGAGAGATAGGGAGAGAAAGAGAGATATAGGGAGGGAGGGAGAGAGAGAGAGAGAGAGAGAGAGAGAGAGAGAGAGAGAGAGAGAGAGAGAGAGAGAGAAAGTGAGAGAGAGAGAGAGAGAGAAAGAGCGAAAAAGAGACAGACAGACAGAGAGAGAGAGAGAGAGTTAGGAGAAAGAGCACCATTCTCAAAGTCGAGGCACACCCCGAAACAAAACTAAACACAGCTTCAGGAATTACAAACATCCCATTGGTCCGTTTCCTGATTACGTTTTGTTAATTGCATTGTTTCCTTTGTGTCTACGGTGATCTCTCCAGTTCACTTGATCTCTGGAGAGAAATGTATGTATGTATGTATGTATACACACCTTAGGACATGGCTATAAGAGAGGAAGGGATAGAGACAGAGAGGAAGAGATAGATCGGTAGACAGAGACAGAGAGAAGTTGAGAGAGAAAGAGACATACAGAGGACGAGTGAGAGAGAGATAATGATATGTTTATGTTTATATATATGCATATATGTGTGTGGGTGTGTGTGAGAGAGAGAGAGAGAGAGAGAGAGAGATAAGAGAGAAAGACAGATAGATAGATAGAGAGAGAGAGAGAGAGAGAGTGGAGCAGTATTAGACTTTACTTGGATTTAGTTACTTCCACTGTTAGTGTTTGTGTAAAAGGAAGAATTTAACAGATTCAT
>NW_028234437.1:29642999-29645499 GCF_977035675.1 Penaeus japonicus | reverse complement strand
GAAGAAGAGAGAGATGGGGGGAGGGAAAGAAGGAAAGAGAGAGACGGGGAGGGAAGAAAGGTGAGAGAGAGAGGGGTGGGTGGGGAGAGGAAGGGAGGGATGAAGAGATAGATAAAGAGACATAGATGAATAGAGAGAGAGAGAAAGAAGAAGGTAAGACAAGAGAGAGAGAGAGAGAGAGGGTAATGGAAAAATATATAGACAGATAGAGATATACCAAACATACTCTACATCACAAGACTATATCACACTGTTTCTTTTAGGGTATACATCAACACTGCTGAACTAAAAAAATAAAATAAAATAAAAAAAAAGTCGACATAGCCACAACAACGCCGCCAAGGCTTCAAAATCCACATCGTCAATCCATAAATTGATAAAATTACCTCAGCACTGGAGACCATAAAACCTGCAGGACACATTCATGGTGTAAAAATCCCCGTCCTGTTTCCGTGTTCCGGAGATAAACCTTGGAGCAACACAGTAACATTTGTTACTTTTGCTCTTCATCATTAGGCCTAGGTCACATTTTTTTTTCTCTCTCTCTTTTAGTATGCTTTCACTAATGGTTAAATGACTCTTGAAAAAATGTTAAAGTACCGACATGGAGGTTTGAATTATAAAATCTTTCATATCCGGTAAGAAATTATTTTTTTTAATTTTAATCTTATAATCTGTCTGTTTCTCCCTTTCTCTATCTCTCACTTTCTATCTATCTATCTATCTATTTATCTACCTGTCTATCTATCTATCTATTTATTTATCTATTTATGTGTCTCTATCTATCTCTCTCTATATATATTAATATCTGTCTATCTATTTATCTGTCTATCTATCTCTATCTATCTTTCCCTTATTCTCTCTCTGTCTAATTCTCTCTCTCACTTTCATTATCTCCCCCTCTCTCACTATCAATCTACTTATCATGAACTTTCCTTCATTCCCGTTCTCTCTCTCTCATTCTCTCTCTCTCTCTATCTCTCTCATTCTCTCTCTCTCTCTCTCTCTCTCTCTCTCTCTCTCTCTCTCTCTCTCTCTCTCTCTCTCTCTCTCTCTCTCTCTCTCTCTCTCTCTCTCTCTCTCTCTCTCTCTCTCTCTCTCTCTCTCTCTCCCTCTCTCTCTCTCCATCTATCTATCTATATCTATCTATCTATCTCTATCTATCTATCTCTCTCTCATTACATCATTATATCCTTACGTTTCTCTAATCAACAGCATTTTTTTATTTCATTCCATCTTTTTTCCAATCCTGTGAGGGCATTGTCAGTTATATTGTATGCTAAAACTGTTTGGTGAGGGGAGTCGTTTTGTTATCCCAAAACCCTTTTTTTATCGTTCCAAGAGCATAGAATCTTATCAAAATTCACCAGACTTAGGAGAAAGAAATATGCTATTTTTGTGATGAAAGACTAACATCCTTTCTTTGAAGTACTATGATTATGAATTTTTAAGTAAAATACGGCAAGAGTAAAGGCTTAATCAATTACGTATTGTTATGATTGCAGTATAAAAGATATTCCTGTTATTGTGTTTGAGAGGAATGTCAACTAAACCGAACATCATTAAGAGATAAAAATTTAACACTATTTTAAGGATTCGAAGGAGGTAAATTTATCGAGACTTTTTATCATTGAAATGTGGAGTAGATATGATTTAAAAGCCTCGTGACATGTCGGCATTAAATTCGACAGAACAGAGAGAATATGGTCTACCTGTATGTGTGTGTGTATATATATATGTATATATATATATATATATATATATATACATATATATATATATATATATATATATATATACTGTATATATATATATACATATATGTATTATGTATATATATATATATATACAGTATAATATATATATATATATATATATATATATATATATATATATATATAGATATTTTATATATACACATATATATATATATATATATATATATATATATATATATATATTTTTTTTTTATATATATATATATATATATATATATATATGTATTATATATATATATATATATATATATATATATATATATATACATACATATATAATATGTATATATATATATACGCATGTGTATATACATATATTTATACATAGATATACACACACACGCACTCACAAACACACACACACACACGCACACACATTCAACATGCAAAAAAACCTTCACCCTTAAGACACGTAGAAGTACGGTAGAATAATTACGAAATCATAATTCCTTACATAGGCATCTTGATTACGGCTTCATTAATTTCTTAAGAGGGACATTTTTTCTACAATTTTAAAGCTTTCTTTTTAAGTGGTAGTGGAATAAGTGGATTGGAAGTAACAAAAAAAAATAATAATGTATATGAAGAATATACATTTGTAATGAAAATATTGATGAAGATGATAGTAATAAAAAATCTGATTATTTTCAGTATCATTATAATGATATGATGGTTACAATAATAATGATAAAAGTATTAATGATCATAATGATAGTGATCAC
>NW_028234437.1:29635499-29637999 GCF_977035675.1 Penaeus japonicus | reverse complement strand
CTTCCATGCATGTTTCCCGCGTATCTGTCGTTTATCTTATCTCTCTTTTATCTCTTTCTTGTCGTTGCTGTTATCTAAATCCGAAATATGGTAGATAATTGCAATATATTCCCACGAAAGCGTGTGTATGTATGAGGCACCTCCTTTCACACCTTACTTCACCTCACCTCTTCCATTAATATTTTGCATAAACAGATAGATAGATAAACAGGTAGATAAACATAGATAACAACCAATATCACTCCTCAAGCAGAACCAGCAGGGCAGCAGACTGAGGTCCCCCTTCGATCAAAGTAAAGCACTTTCTTCCCCCCTCGCGAAGGATAGAGCGAAAATCCATTAGGTGTTCTTGAGTCCCAGGTCGTGTTTACATTGAGGACAAGGAAGCGTGCGGTGAGAGGATAGCCCACTCCTGCAATTCACTTAAGAGCTGAGGGTGTTTCTGTGTGTGTCTGTATCTGTTTGTCTGTGGATGGACGTGTGTCTTGTTTTGTGTATATATATATATATATATATATATATATATATATATATATATATATATATATATATATATATATAATATATATATATATATATATATATATATATTTTTTTTTTTTTTTTTTTTTTTTTTTTTTTTTGTATGTGTGTATTTGTGTTTTGTGTGTGTGTTTCTGTTTGTGTGCGCTTGTGTTTGTGTCTGTTTGTATTGTTTGTTTTGTGTTTGTGTGCGATTCCGCCCCTATGCCCCATAATTTGGGTCCCGATAGGATAGGAGGGCATGGAATATGAATTCGGGGCATATATCGTATGCAAACTCTGAACCCAATTACTTACCTAACTTTGCCTAGTTTTGATTTTAACCCTAGCCTTGGTGGGGGGGGGATGGGCTTATCCCCCCTGGACCCCCTCTATTCAGGGCACTTCTTACTACTTACTACTCTTACTAATTAGTTCTATAGATTCCCTTGTCTCGTTATTTACCTGTGAGGGGCGTTGGAGGTTGCCAGATGTATGCCTGCGGGTAAAGAGATGCTGCGACCAAGAATACCCTACATAATGCGTCTCTGTATCTGAGACTTCGATACTGAGTGAAGTTTTGCGCATGAGCGACCTCCGTGATTTCCCTCGTGTAAACCCCGTCTCATACATTCCTCAGGATAGGAAACTAGGACCGATAATGACGCGCCTACTCAATAGAGGGCGCTCTATGATTATACTGTAAACAATGGGGGGGATATTGCGCCATCTATTGAGAGAATATAACAGCGCATGCAGGTTATTCATTGAGGGTATCCAGTCCACAGCTCGTCAGTAGCCGTAAATACGTAAACACTGAACCATGTTTGAATTTCAGGGCGAGGATGGTGGTCATCGAGGTATTTTGCACAAGGTATGGTGCTCGAAGTGCCAATAGGGGGGGGGGAGCCCCTTCTATCTTGGCTAGGGCTAACTTCAAAACTAGGCAAAGTTAGGTAGGTAATTGGGTTAAGATTTTGCCTTTGAAATATACCCCGAATTCATATTTCACCCCTGATCTATTTCATGCCCTCCCTTACTATTGGGGCCCAGATTGTTGGGTACAAGGGTGGAAGCGCATTATATCTACTATATATGAATAGTAGATGTTGAGAGGAATCCATCGATACCACATTTTTTATATTTAGTAACGCGGCACTATTCGGAAAATTAACCGAAAGGTAAAATGAACAGGTAGATAAAATAAACAAATAAAAAAATAAATAAAAAATAAATAAATAAAAAATCTCTTTATATCCTCTCTTTAATTTTGGTTCAAGAAACAAGAAAACCGAAAAGGGGAAAATTCAAAAACAATATCAAAGAAAGATTATATTATAAGAAATATCATGACAGATATTACTACTGTTAACAGGTTAGTGATTTAAAAAAATGTATGGCTATAGTACAAGTAATTAACATCGCTGGCTTACATAAATTCTCCACCGTATAATTAGCTCGGACATAATCGGCCAGCGGGGTTTTAATTCCACCTTCCACCTTCCTTCCACTATTCCACCTTCCTTCCACTATTCCATCTTCCTTCCACTATTCCACCTTCCTGACTAACTTCTGGATTTCTTCTTTCATATCGAGTTAGATAAAAAAGTTAAGAAGGGGTTATCTCACGTAATAGTTTCATAGAATATACAGTGATTCAATTATATCTGAGATTGATATACATAATTGATAAAGATACTGATGAAGGATATTGATAAAGATTAAAAAGATGGATAGACTAATGCAATTTATCCTTTTAATGAGATTAATTGCTTGCACTTTGCCTCGTTTTATTAATTCGTTTCGGTTGTCGAGTTTTCTTCCCAATAATTAATAATTTTCTTCCCAATTATCCAGTGGAGGATTAGAAGGTAAAGGAACCAAGTATCCAAATACCTTCTGCTAATCATTTCATTATTTTTTTTTTTTTTTATTACATCTATTTAATAAGGAATTTTGTTCATCTTTTTATTCCTCAATTATCATTATCACAAGCAAT
>NW_028234437.1:29620499-29625499 GCF_977035675.1 Penaeus japonicus | reverse complement strand
CACACATATAAACAAATAAACGAGAAAAACACACACACACACACACACACCAAAGAATAGTCATACACATATAAACAAATAAGCGAAAAAAACACACACACGCACGTACGCACAAACACACACCAACGAATAAGCACACACATATACAAAAATAAACAAGAAAAATACACACACGCACGCACACGCACACAGCTACACCATCGAATGTGCACACTCATATAAACAAATAAAGAATAGAAAAAACACACACACACGTACACACACACACACACATACGTAAACACACACACTCACACACACACCAACGAATAGGCACACACATATAAATAAATAAACAAGAAAGAAACACACACGCACGTACACACACACACGCACGTACACACGCACGCACACACACACACACCAACGAATAGGGACACATATAAACAAATAAACGAGAAAAAATACACACACACGTACATACACACACACACAAATACCAACGAATGGACACACGCATATAAACAAATAAACAAGAAAAAAACACACATATGCATGTACACACACATACACCAACGAATATCCAGACACATATAAGCAAATAAACAAGAAAAAAAAACACACACATGCATGTACACACACATACACCAACGAATATCCAGACACATATAAGCAAATAAACAAGAAATAATAACACACACGCACGCACACGCACACACACACATATAAACAAAAACAAAAAACAAAACAAAAAACACATGTACACACACACACACACACACACACACACACCAGCAAATAGGCACACACATATAGACAAATAATCGAGAAAAAAACACACACGCATGTACACACACAAACACACACACCAACGAATAGGTACACACATATAAACAAATAAACAAAAAAACACACACACGCACGCACACACACACATATACCAACGAATAGGCACACGCATATAAACAAATAAACAAGAGAAAAAACACACACACACGTACACACACACACACACGCACACACACACCAACGAATAGGCACACACATATAAACAAATAAACAAGAAAAAAACACACACGCACATACACACAAATGCGCCCACAGACACACCAACGAATAGGCACACGCATATAAACAAATAAACGAGAAAAAAAACGCACACACACCAACGAATAGGAACACATATAAACAAATAAACAAGAAAAAAACACACACACGCATACACACACACACACTAACGAATAGGCACACGCATATAAACAAATAAACCACACGAATTCTCGGCCACAAACACAGATATAAATATAGATATAAATATAGATATAAATATAGATATAAATATAGATATAAATATAGATATAAATATAGATATAAATATAGATATAAATATAGATATAAATATAGATATAAATATAGATATAAATATAGATATAAATATAGATATAAATATAGATATAAATATAGATATAAATATAGATATAAATATAGATATAAATATAGATATAAATATAGATATAAATATAGATATAAATATAGTTGACTATATATGCATATGCATACGTTCTAGAAGAATGTTCTAGAATGTTCTAGAATGTTCATTGCAATGAAATCAACCTCATTATCCAAATTTGTTTGAAAGTTTAAGATCCGGAAATCCATAATAAAATTTGTGACGCGAAAACAGACGACAAGAATTATAATCCGAGCGCCATGGCTGAGGCTCGCCCCAGGCTAAACCGGCACAGGATGGAGGAGGTACAGAAAAAGGTAGTGAAAATCCTTTCGTCAACTGAGGAACGTGACCCAACTATGGCAGAAGCCAAAATCTTGGCTCAGTACTGCAGAGCCTGTCAGTTTCCTGTTCTATTTAAGACTCAGGTGTTTGAGTGTTTGGGAGATGACCCCACGCAGCTTCCCCCGTTCGACGGCTCAGTAATGATCATGATGAACAAGAGCAAGAACCTGATTGTAAAGTATGCAATGACCCTCAGTACGTTCCATCGTTTCCTAAAGGAGGCCAGTCAAATTTACGCGCAGGATTCCGAGCGTCTGGTGGGTTTCTGCCCTGCGGATCTATGTCTCATAGTCAAGGCCACGGACCAGTCGCTTCTCGAGGAGCAGGTCCCTGCGCCTTCTACCAAGCGCCCCCTTGAAATCAAGAAGGATGAACCTGTAGCAGAATCACCAAACAAGCGGCCCCGTCAAATTGAAGACGAAGCGCAGGTCGCCCTCAAGGAGGAGCAACCTGCCGAGGAGTCACAACAGGAAGAGCAGGTCGCCCTCAAGGAGGAGCAACTTGTCGAGTTGTCAGCACAGGAAGTGCAGGACTTCTTCGAGATGGAGCAGCCTGACTTCAGTGAGGACCAACTTGACTTCCTGATGGAGTCTCTGGGCAAACCTGTCGAGGAGTCACCACAGGAAGTGCAGGTCTCCTTCGAGGAGGAGCAACCTGTCGAGGTGTCACCATACGAAGTGCAGTTCTCTCTGGAGGAGGAGCAGTCTGACTTCAGTGAGGACCAACTTGACTTCCTGATGGAGTCTCTGGGCAAACCTGTCGAGGAGTCACCACAGGAAGTGCAGGTCTCCTTCGAGGAGGAGCAACCTGTCGAGGTGTCACCATACGAAGTGCAGTTCTCTCTGGAGGAGGAGCAGTCTGACTTCAGTGAGGACCAACTTGACTTCCTGATGGAGTCTCTGGGCAAACCTGTCGAGGAGTCACCACAGGAAGTGCAGGTCTCCTTCGAGGAGGAGCAACCTGTCGAGGTGTCACCATACGAAGTGCAGTTCTCTCTGGAGGAGGAGCAGTCTGACTTCAGTGAGGACCAACTTGACTTCCTGATGGAGTCTCTGGGCAAACCTGTCGAGGAGTCACCACAGGAAGTGCAGGTCTCCTTCGAGGAGGAGCAACCTGTCGAGGTGTCACCATACGAAGTGCAGTTCTCTCTGGAGGAGGAGCAGTCTGACTTCAGTGAGGACCAACTTGACTTCCTGATGGAGTCTCTGGGCAAACCTGTCGAGGAGTCACCACAGGAAGTGCAGGTCTCCTTCGAGGAGGAGCAACCTGTCGAGGTGTCACCATACGAAGTGCAGTTCTCTCTGGAGGAGGAGCAGTCTGACTTCAGTGAGGACCAACTTGACTTCCTGATGGAGTCTCTGGGCAAACCTGTCGAGGAGTCACCACAGGAAGTGCAGGTCTCCTTCGAGGAGGAGCAACCTGTCGAGGTGTCACCATACGAAGTGCAGTTCTCTCTGGAGGAGGAGCAGTCTGACTTCAGTGAGGACCAACTTGACTTCCTGATGGAGTCTCTGGGCAAAGAGCAGCCTTCTGAAGCGTCCAAAAGCGAGATCTCCTTCGAGGTGGACTTTAGCGAGGATGAGCTGGACTTTTGGTGCTAGTGATGACCTCATCACGTCAAGGATTGGAAACGGGGGCGGCTTAACCAAACCCTTTTATCTGTTTTACAAAATATGATACCATATAGTTTTTGAATACAAGTGTATCTCTATATATATAATTTGAAAATAAAAGAAAAAAAGAAAAAGATATGTTTATACCCATAGAACAGTATACCATAATATTGTGTGAATGTAAGTAAATGTATATGTAAAATCATATGAAAAAAAAAAAATATATATATATATATACATAAAATAGATGAATAAATAAATAGATAAGTATTTATATATATATATATATATATATATATATATATATATATATATATATATACATATATGTACATATATATGTATATACACATATACTGTATACATACATATATTTATATATGTATACACACACACACACACACACACACACACACACATATATATATATATATATATATATATATATATATATATATATATATATATATATATATATATATATATATATATATATATGTATATATATGTGTGTGTGTGTGTGTGTGTGTGAGTGTGTGTGTACATAACTATCTATCTATCTATCTATCGATAGCTTTTGCCTGGAACGAGAAAAACGAGAAACGAGAAAAAAGAAAAGAAAATACACTCACACATATACATACGCTTATCTAACCACACGGATTCTCGGACGAACACATAGATATAAATATATTTGTCTATAAATGCATATGCATACGTGTTCAATAGCAAATCTTCTAGAAAAATCTAGCAGGATGCATTGCAATCATCCCAACACAAACACGCACACACACACACCAACGAATAGGCACACACATATAAACAAATAAACAAGAAAAAAATACACACGAACGCACACACACACACACACACCAACGAATATCCACACACATATAAACAAATAAACAAGAAAAAAAAAACACACACACACGCACACACACACATAAAAAAAAAATCACGCATGTACACACACACACACACACACACACACACACCAACGAATATCCACACACATATAAACAAATAAACGAGAAAAACACACACACACACACCAACGAATAGGAACACACATATAAACAAATAAACGAGAAAAAAAAACACACACGCACGTACACACGCATACACACACACACTAACGAAAACCACACATATATATATATATAAAAAACGTACACACACGCACACAAGCACACACACACGCACACACACACACACACTAACGAATAGGCACACACACATAAACAAATAAACGAAAAAAAAAACACACACACGCACACACACACACACACAGCATCGAATGTTCACACACATATAAAAAAATGAAGAATAGATAATACACACACACACGTACAACACACACACATACGCAAACGACACACACTCACAACACAAATAGGCACACAAATAAACAAAACAAAAAAAACACACACACGTACACACACACACACACGTACACACACACACACACACACACACACACCAACGAATAGGCACACGCATATAAACAAATAAACGAGAAAAACACACACACACACCAACGAATAGGGACACATATAAACAAATAAACGAGAAAAAAATACACACACACGTACACACACACACGAATGGACACA
>NW_028234437.1:29600499-29607999 GCF_977035675.1 Penaeus japonicus | reverse complement strand
TTATTTATTCATTTATTTATTTATTTATCCATTATTATCATCTTCTTCATCATTCTCATATTATCATATCATCTTTGTTATCATTATCTTTAGCATTAGGATTATTATCATGATTAGCATCATTATTGTTACTAATATCATTATTGTCATTATCATTATCATTATTACTTTTATCCGTATTGTCATTACTTCTATCATTACTATTATCATTATTGTCATTATTATTATTATGATTATAATTATCATAATTATCATTACTGTTATTCCTACTATCATCATTATCTTTATCCTTATTATTCCTATTATTATCATTAACTTTATCCATATTATTCCTATTATTATCATTATCTTTACCCTTATTATTCCAACGATTATTCTTTTTTCTCTTCCTCATTCTTTCAATAACAGAAGAGGTCTTAGCGGACTTTCTCCTAAACCTCTTTCCGTAATCTTCCATTTTTCCTTTCCCTGATTCCCTTTGACATAAATAATCCTTCTATCTTCCTCCTCCTCCCTCTCCTCTTCTCCCTCCCCCCCCCCCTTTCGTTCCCCTTGGTTTACCCCCCCCCCCTCTCTCTCTCTCTTTCCTACCTCTTTTGTCTGTTTGTTTTGATTTTGTTTGTTTATACTGTGTTGTTGTTTTTCTTACTATTATTGTTTTTTTTTCCTCTCGCTTTTCTTCTTCTCCGTTTTTCTCTTCATTTTTTTCTTTCGTTATTCTTGTTACTTTTTCTGTTTTGATTCTTATTTTTCTTTCTTTCATCTCTCTTCAGACATCTATTCTTATCCCTCTTCTTCTCCTCCTCCGTCTTCTTATTCTTCATCATCTTTCTTTATTTATTTATTTTCTTCTTTATCTTCTTTTTTATTCTTCTTCTTATTACTTTTTTTCGCCTTCTTTTCTTCCTGTTTCTTGCTCCTCATCTTTTCCTCTTCTTCCACCTCCTTCTCTGTCTTTTTCTTCTTCTTGTTTCGTCTTCTCCTCCTCCTTTTTCTTTTTCTTCTTCTTCGTCTTCTTCTTCTTCCTCATCTTCTCTTCTCCTCTCCTCCTCTTGCTCCTCCTCCTCCTTCATCTTCTTCTTCCTCCACTTCATATCCTCCTCCTTCTCCTTCTTCATCTCCTATTCCTTCTTCTTCATCTCCTTTTCCTCCTCCTCCTCCTCCTTCTTCATCTCCTCTTCCTCCTTCTTCATCTCCTTCTGTTCCTCTTCCTCCTCATTCCCCTCATGAATAAATGCACTCCCACTCTTCTTTGTGTATTCTATTGACAGCTTCCCCCTCACCCTCCATCACTCCTTCCTCCTTCCTCCCTCCCCCCCTCTCCCCCCTTCCTCCCCCGAGCTTCGCATTAACCTTCCTCTTTCCTCCCCCCTCCTATCTCTCTCCCCCCTCCCCCCCCCTCCATCACTCCTTCCTCCATCACTCCTTCCTCCCCCCCCCCCCTCCCCACCCAACCCTCCATCATTCCTTCCTGCTTCCTCACCCCCTCCTCCGCCTTCCCCCCTCCCCCTCCCTTCGCATTAACCTTCCTCTTTCCACCCCTCCTTCCTCCCTCCCCCTCCCTTCGCATTAACCTTCCTCTTTCCACCCCTCCTTCCTCCCTCCCCCCTCCCCCCTCCCCCCCTCCCCCTCCCTTCGCATTAACCCTCCTTGACAGATTTCGCCGCAATTTGACAGCTTGCTTTTACCTTCCTCTTTGGGGGCAAATTTGACAAGCTTATTACGCTCTCCTCCCTTTCCCTTCCTCTCTCTTCCTCTTCCTCTTCCTCTTCCTCCTCCTACTTCTCTTCTCTTCTCTTCTTCTCCTCTTCTCTCCTCCTCTCTTCTTCCCCTCTTTTCTCCTCTTCTCTTCTTCCCCTCTTCTCTCCTCTTCTCTTCTTCCCCTCTTCTCTTCTCTTCTCTTCCCTTCTCTTCCTTTCCCCTTTGTCTATATTTCTCCTCTCTTTGCTCTCCTCCAACTCTTTCTTCTCTTCTTCTGTTTCTCTCTCTCTTCTTCCTTTCTTTTCGTATCTGTTATTTCACTCACCTTCCTCTTTCCTTCTCCAGACCCCTTCCTTCCACTCACTATCTCCCTTTCCCCACCCCTTTCCCACCCCCTCTACCGCCATTCCATTCTCTGAACCTTCTCCCTCCCCCTCCCTCCTCCCTCATCCTCCTCCCCATCCTTACCCCATCCGACCCCATCTTCCTATCTCTCCCCCTTTCCTTCCTCCCTCCTCTCTCATCCTTCCATCCTTACCACATCCCATCCCACCTCCTCTCCCCATCCCTCCTCCCCCATCCTCCTCCCCATCCTTACCCCATCCGACCCCTTCTTCCTATCCTTCCCTCCTCCCTTCTGCGTCCTCCTTTCATCCTTACCACATCCCATCCCTCCCCCTCTCCCCACCCCCCTCTTACCCTCCTCCCTCCTTCCCCCATCCCCCATCCCCATACCCCCTCCCTCCTCCCCCCATCCTTACCACATCCCATCCCTTCCTTGCCCCCCTCCCCCTCCTCCCCCCCCATCCTTACCACATCCCATCCCTCCCTACTCCCCCCATCCTTACCACATCCTTACCACATCCCATTCCCTCCCTTCCCCCCTCCCCCCCTATCCCTATCCCCATCCCCATACCCCATCCTATCCCACCTCCTCTCCCCACCCCCCTCTTACCCCCCTCCGCCTCCCCTATCCCCATCCCCACACCTTATCCCTCCTCCACCCGATCTAAACCTCTTTCAAAAAGGCCTATTGACGTATTCAGGTTCCAACAGCGTAAATCTCAGCAAAACGTCTTGTTTTTTGCTGAACCAGTTCTATATGGGGTCTTTGTGTAGTATAAATTAGATGCGCTCACCACTTCCAGTGTTTATTATTAAGGGGGGGGGGAGGTTCCAGGTCCTTTGGGGGAGGGGGGGTGGGGGAGCGAGATCATACGTCCTGGGGGAGGAGGAGGAGGGGGAGGGGGGAGGGGGGATGAGAAAGCAAAGGTATCCTTCCCTCTCTCCCTCCCCCACCCCCCTCTTCCCCTCTCACTCCCTACCTCAATCTCTCTCTCTCTCTATCTCTATCTCTCTCTTCACATTGTTCTTGACATCTCATTTGCTTTGGATTTGTTCTTATGGTTTTGTCGGACTATTTTTTTATTTTCTTTCCTTCTCTCGTTTTTTTTTTCTTTATTAGTTTTTAATGTTTTCGTTTTCTTGGTATTATGCTCTTGACTCGTACTTTTTTGTCTTTTCTTGTTTTGTTTTGTTTTTGATTTGTTTCTCGGCCGTTGTTTCATTATTTTTTATGTGCGCTCTCTCTCTCTCTCTCTCTCTCTCTCTCTCTCTCTCTCTCTCTCTCTCTCTCTCTCTCTCTCTCTCTCTCTCTCTCTCTCTCTCTCTCTCTCTCTCTCTCGGTCTTTCTCTCTCTCTCACTCTCTCTCTCTTCTCCCCTCTCGAAGGCTCTCTCTCTCACTCCCCTCTCTCTCTCCTCTCTCTCTCTCTCTCTCTCTCTCTCTCTCTCTCTCTCTCTCTCTCTCTCTCATCTCTCTCTCTCTCTCTCTCTCTCTCTCTCTCTCATCTCTCTCTCTCTCTCTCTCTCTCTCTCTCTCTCTCTCTCTCTCTCTCTCTCTCTCTCTCTCTCTCTCTCTCTCTCTCTCTCTCTCTCTCTCTCTCTCTCTCTCTCTCTTCTCTCTCTCTATTCTCTCTCTCTCTATTCATCCTCCCCCTCTCATCCTTTCCTCTCCCACCCCCTTCATCCTCTCTCCCCTTATCCTCTCCTTTCATCTCTTCTCCCCTCATCCTCTCCCCCCATATCCCTCCCCTCATCCTCTCTAACCTCATCCTCTCCCCTCATTCTCTCCCCTCATCTCCTCTCCCCTCATCCTCTCTAACCTCATCCTCTCCCCTCATCCTCTCCCCTCATCTCCTCTCCCCTCATCCTCTCTAACCTCATCCTCTCCCCTCATCCTCTCCCCTCATCTCCTCTCCCCTTATCCCTCCCCTCATCATCTCCCCTCATCTCCTCTCCCCTCATCCTCTCTAACCTCATCCTCTCCCCTCATCTCCTCTCCCCTCATCCTCTCTAACCTCATCCTCTCCCCTCATCCCCTCCCCTCATCCTCTCTAACCTCATCCTCTCCCCTCATCTTCTCTCCCCTTATCCTCTCCCCATATCCCTCCCCTCATATCCTCTCCCCTTATCCCTCCCCTCATCCTCTCCCCTCATATCCTCTCCCCTTATCCCTCCCTCATCCTCTCCCCCCTCATCCTCTCCCCTCATCTCCTCTCCCCTCATTTTCTCTCCCCTCATCTCCTCTCCCCTCATCCCTCCCCTCATCGTTTCCCCCCTCATCCTCTCTAACCTCATCCTCTCCCCCCTCATCCTCTCTCTCCCCATATCCTCTCCCCTCATCTCCTCTCCCCTCATTCTCTCCCCCCTCATCCCTCCCCTCATCCTCCCCCCTCATCCTCATCTCCTCTCCCCTCATCCTCTCCCCTCATCCTCCCCCCTCATCCTCTCCCTCATCCTCTCTCCCCTCATCTCCTCTCCCCTCATCTCCTCTCCCCTCATCCTCTCCCCCCCTCATCCTCTCCCCTCATATCCTCTCCCCTTATCCCTCCCCTCATCCCTCCCTCATCCCTCCCCCCTCATCTCCTCTCCCCCATATCCCTCCCCTCATCTCCTCTCCCCTCATCCTCTCCCCTCATCTCCTCTCCCCTCATCCTCTCCCCTCATCTCCTCTCCAGGGAAAGTGTCTTGGATCTTCCTAATGGCAAGACTCCAAGACACTGTGATGATGATGATGAAGGAGATAGAAGGAGGAATGATGGTAAAGGGGGAAGAGAGGAGAGGAGAGGAGAGACGCGAGGGGAAATGAGGGCAGGGAGATGGTAATGAGGGAGCGGAGGAGGGTTGAGGGATGTGAGAGTAGATGATGGAGAGAGGGAGGGAGGGAGGGAGGGAGAGGGAGGGAGGGAGAGAGGGAGGGAGAGGAGAGGGAAGGAGGGAGAGAAGAGGGAGGGAGGGAGAGGGGGAGGGAGAGGGGAGGGAGGAAGGGAGGTAGAGGGAGAGGGAGGGATGGAGGAAGGAAGTGAGAGGGAGGGAGAGGGAGGGAAAGGAGGAGGAGGACGAGGGGGAAGGGCGTGGATGGCAGGAGGCGAAAGGAGTATGTGGAAGGTAGGAAAGGGAGGAGGACCGAGGAGGAAGAAAATGAAGATGAAAACCAATAAACGGAAAAGGTTAGAAGAGGAAGGAGAGGAGGAGAGTGAGAGAAAAAGGATAGGAAGAGGAGGAAGGAAGAGGTAGAGATGGAGGAAAAAGGCGAAGGAGAAGGAGAAACAAGATAATAAAGTGATGATGAAAGAGGGAAAGAAAGAAAGCAGAGAGAACGGAGGAGAAGGAGAAGGAGAAAAAGAGAAGAAAGTGATGAAGAAAGAGGAAAGAAAAGAAAGAAGAGAGAAAGGGGGAGAAAGAGAAAAAGGAACATGAAGAAACAACAATAAAGATGGAGAAGAAGAAGAAAAAAACGAAGATTACTAAGCCTTATGAGAGGAAGAAGGAGATGGCGATGGAAACAAAGAAGATAACGAAGAAGACGAAGACACAGACAGGGAGAAGAAACCATAGATAACAAAAAAAAGCAAATAAGAAGGGATACGAAGGGCGGAGAAGATGGAGGAGGAGGAAGAGGAGGATGAGAATGAGGAAGAGAAGGAAGATGATGATGAAGAAGAGAAGGAGGAGGAATAGGAAGAAGACGACGAAAGACGGAGAAGGAGATAGAGGAAGAGCAGAAGAAGAGGGTTTGGGGATGGATAATGTCTCCCCCCGTCCCCTCCCCCACCCCCACCCTCCCTCCCTTCCCTTCCCCCACCCCACCCCTCCCTCCTTTTCCCCTCCCCCACCCAACCTCCCTTCCCCTCCTCCCCCCCCCCCCCCCCCCCACCCCACCCAACCTCCTTTTCCCCTCCCCCACCCAACCTCCCATCCCCCACTCCCTCCCCTCCTTTCCCCTCTCTCCCTAAATCTGAATTGTAAATTATTTGGGGCTTGAGGTGTACTGACTGGCCGAGGTTATGGATGCGCAGAAGTAATGCGCTTATGGCCAGATTTGTCTCTTTCGAAGGGTCTGACCAGGGGCATTTTTCTCTCTTTGTTTGTATTTCTCTTTTCTTTGTCTGTATTTCTCTTTCTTTGTCTGTGTTTCTCTTTCTCTTTCTCTTTCTTTCTGTATTTCTCTGTGTGTTTTTTTTTTTATCTGACTCTGATCTTCTGCTTCTTCTTCTTCTTCTTCTTCTCTCTTTCTCGCTCTCTTGCTCTCTCTCTCTCTATCTCTCTATCTATCTAGCTCTCTTTCTCTCTCTCTCTCTCTATCTCTCTCTCTCTCTCTCTCTCTCTCTCTCTCTCTCTCTCTCTCTCTCTCTCTCTCTCTCCTCTCTCCTCTCCTCACTCTCTTCTCCTCTCTCTCTCGTCTCTCTCCTCCTCTCTCTCTCTTCTCTCTTCTCTCTCTCTCTCTCTCTCATCTCTCTCTCTCCTCTCCTCGCCGACCCTCAGATATTATCGTCAATTTTTCTCCCAATTTTCCCTCATTTTTTCGCTCTCATCGGTTCTCTCTTCCTCTTCTCATTCCCTCCCCTCGCCTCGTCCATCTTTAATCGCCGTCCATTCTTAAGCCTCTTTATATTCTCCAGGTCGCCCGTCTTACTTCTGAAGAGTCTTTTAGATGATTTTATTATCATTATTTTGTGTCTGTCTTTCTGTTTTGTTCTGCTGATCTGGGTCTTTCCGTCTTTACCTCTCTTTTTCCTCAATCTTATATCTCTCCACCTAATATCTCTCACATTTTTTTTTTTTTTTTCCGTCCCTGTCTTTTCGTTTCTACTATCTCTCTTTTCTATTCTTCTTCTATCTATCTTCACGTCCTTCCTGTCGCTCTTTCCTCCTCCTCCTCTCTCTCTCTCTCTCTCTCTCTCCCTCTCCTCCTCTCTCTCTCTCTCCCTCTCTCTCTCTCCCCCTCCCTCTCTCTCTCTCCCTCTCTCTCTCTCTCTCTCTCTCTCTCTCTCTCTCTCTCTCTCTCTCTCACTTACTCACTCACTTGCTCCCTCTCCCTATCCTTATCCCTCTTTCCCTCTCCTTTTCCTTATCCCTCTCCCTTTTTTCCCACTCCCTTTCCGTATCCCTCTCTCTTTCCCTGTCCCTCTATTCCTCTCTCTTTCCTTCACACTAAACACCTTACCCTTTAACCTCTACTCCCTCCTCTCTCTCCCTCCCAACCCCCCGCCCTCCCGCCCCTCCCGCCCCCTTCTAAAGAACACACAAGGTCTCCCATTTAAACACAAAATCTCCCTCCACCCCCACCCCCACCCCCACCTCCACTCTCACCCCCACCTCCCATCCCCAAACCCCCCCACCCCCCCACCCCCCTCAATGTTTCCCCATTTTCCTCAATTCCCATTCCCGGTTTATACGCAAAGACGGTCCGTTTCAATTATTGCCTGAAGGGTTAGGAATCCCCCCAACGATCGTTC
>NW_028234437.1:29589839-29592339 GCF_977035675.1 Penaeus japonicus | reverse complement strand
TAATAACGTCACTGATATATTAGCCATCAAAACGGAAGCACTGTAATCACAATAATCACAGTAATGATTAATATAGCAATCTAGTCACAAGAATATACAGATATACGGTTGTGAGTACCACAGTCTTAAAATAAAAGCATGTAACGCGACAAACACATATCTATTTATTTCCCTGCCTTTCTGTTAGTTTTCACTTAAGTGCTGTAAGTAATAATGGATGTATTCTGAACTCTACTAATTTCAGAGAATATTGTTACAGCGTCGCTCATCTTCCTTTTACAGTATAAATGTAATAGGGGAAACTGAACCAAATATCTAGACTTGATCAGTAACCTACCTCATTTCCTTCTCACGATGTGTTGTGGCTGTTTTTTTTTGCGTTTGTTTTCTTTATTCTTTTGTTTCACAGTTCTATCAATTTCTGATGCCTCAGTAAGTTCATATGCCGTTTGGTTACTCCCTTTCAAGACGCGGCACCGTGGCAGCTGAAGCGTAACTATGAATGCCTAAAATGACATTCTTACTGCAATGACAGACGTGCGTGACGGATATGTATGTCAGGCATCGATAATGGTCATTAGCATTATGTAAAAAAAAGGGGGGGGGAGGGAATGCTTAAAACATCGCCAGAACACATTGAGCACAGAAACGTTTTTTTTTTTTTTTTTTTTTTTTTTTTAGACAACAGAATGTGCCATCGGATTTATCATTGAGGATTAACAGTAAATCCAGGATAATTGGACATAAAACCTAAAAAAAAAAAGTTAATCTAAAACCGTAACTCCTGACGAATTTACCCATGCGGGAGTTTATTACCCGAGCGTGTATTTCCCCAGTGGCAACTTTTACAAAAAAAAAAAAAAAAAATCTTTCTTTTTCTTTAAGGCAAAGGCAGGCAAGCAAGAGTGTTAAATGCATTTTCTTACAATGGTATGCAAAGTGCAATAGTTTCCAAAGCCACGCATTACCGTTATTACACTCGTTATGCAGTATGATACGAGTTGAATCTACAAGCTACAAGGTGAAAATGTTCTTAGGAGATGAAAGAGACACCAAGGAGAACAGTAGAAATAACTTCATTCATTTGCCAACAACACTAACAAAGGAATTTGTGAAACATGATTGGGAAACCTCTATGTGCACCAGTCTCCTTTCTTTTTATCTTAATTTTCTCCTCTATCCCTCTCTGTATCTTTCTGTATCTGTATCTCACATCTCTCTGTCTCTCTCTCTCTCTCTCTATCTATCTATCTATCTATCTATCTATCTATTTATCCTTTATCTATCTATCTATCTATCTATCATCTATCTATCTATCTATCTATCATCTATCTATCTGTCTATCTATCTATCTATCTATCTATCTATCTATCATCTATCTATCTATCTATCTATCTATCTATCTATCTACCTATCTATCTATCAATCTATCAATCGATCTATCTATCAGTCTGTCTGTCTTTGTCTTTGTCTTTGTCTTTGTCTTTGTCTTTGTCTTTGTCTTTGTCTTTGTCTTTGTCTTTGTCTTTGTCTTTGTCTTTGTCTTTGTCTTTGTCTTTGTCTTTGTCTTTGTCTTTGTCTTTGTCTTTGTCTTTGTCTTTGTCTTTGTCTTTCTCTTTCTCTTTCTCTTTCTCTTTCTCTTTCTCTCTCTCTCTCTCTTTCTCTCCCTCCCTCCCACCTCTCTTTCTCTATGTATGTGCGTGTCTTACGTGATTCACACGTTACCTCTTAGTAAGCCAAGATAAGTGGTATTAATTCACACTAGGATACTTACAATGAAAAAAAAAATGAGAAGAGAATGAAAATAGAAACAATAATATCAATTTGGCGCATTACTTATCAATTTCATGAACTAATATACAGAATAGTTGCCTCACTACTAAAGACTCAAGGAATTTCTAATACAGTACGTGTTCACGAAGGAATATACATTTTTTACATTGTTTTAATTGCTACTTTATGATCCATTAAAAAAAAAAGATTTTTTTTTCCCATCATTTTTAGTTCACTTTCATATTGTTGTTTTTCTGCTCTCTTTCAGTCTCTAAAGGGAGTAACATATAAAATACACATCTCTAGTTTTTGTCTAGATTCCTTTGATAGTTTCCAGTTATATTAACAAGAAGAAAAAAATTCTCAATTTTAAAACTAATTAATCGGCAACCTCAGCGTGAACTAAACGTGATCGCTCTTTCACACACTTTCGTTCGTATTCTGAATAACTTGGTTCTATCTTTTGAGTGTCTCTAAGATACTAGAAGCGAGTTCATGGTTTTGTCTTTGTTGTATTTGTAAGACTGTATTTGTAAGGAGTTGAGGAGAGTTTGGGTTTCCTCTTGATATTTTGGTTCTAGAGTTTTAATCAACTAGAATGTAGTTACTATCTTTTTTCTTTTCCCTCGTTTTTTTGTTGTTGTTTTTTCATGCTGTCTATAACATTCACCCCGCTTGCTTAATGTAAAAAAAAAAGATCGCGTTGTTTTTTTTTTGTTTTGTTTTT
>NW_028234437.1:29537339-29539839 GCF_977035675.1 Penaeus japonicus | reverse complement strand
GTGCGTGTGTGTTTACGTGTCTGTGTACGTATCCGTATCCGTGCGTACATATATCTCACAATCTTTCTCCTCTCTCCTTTCTCGTTCTCAGCCTCTTCCTCCCCACCACCCACCGAGATGAGTCCCTGCTCGAGCTGTAAGGGCGTGAATGCCTCGACCCTCAGCCCGGGGCGAGACGCGAGTTCCAGCTGTCCCGCCGCCGGCTGTCTCGCCACCAGGTACTGCTTGATCTTGTCGGTATAATACTCCGTCAGCACCTGTACCACGTCCATGGTGACGATGGTCTGGGAGCCCTCGTCCACGTGCAGAGCTCCGGCCGACAGGTAGATGGTCTTTGGGATTACCTGTTCCGGGGGAGAGAGAGAGGGGGGAAGGGGGGGGGATGAATGAGAGGTGGGCGTGAGGGTGTGTTTGTTGTGTGTTAGCTAAAGGAAAAGAAGGTGGATGTGGTTGAGTACCGTTTTCTGTTGGTGGTGGTGGTTTTAAAATTTTAAGTGACGGTTTTGTTTATGGTGATAGACCGAGCATTTTTTTTAAGTGATAATTTTGCTTATGAGTCACGTCTACCATGTGGTTTTTAAGTGACGATTTTGTTTATGGTGACAGACCGAGCATTTTTTTTTTAAGTTGATAAATTTGTTTATGGGTCACGTCACGTCATGTTTTTTTTTCATTCGGTGGTTCAGTTTTTTAAAAGGTAGGACTGCATGCAACTACTTCTGCAATGACTGTTACCACTATTCCTTCCACCTGCTTCTATTGCTATTGCTTATACTAATAATATCACTATCGCTACCACCAACATACTACCACAACTAGAACTGTCATTCCTTCTCACACCAATACTAATTATCATCATTATCATCATCACCGTCCATTATAGCATGAATAAAGAGTTAAACAATTCTAAGCAAAATACAAATATAAATGTCTGATTGGGTAAATGATATTTATTTTCTCTTTATTTTCTTTTAATGATTCATTTTCAGTTACTATCAACAAATAAATACAAAAAAAGTATTATCATAAGTCACATCTATACAAACAACAACAACAACAACAACCCCATTTTAATCTTTTTTTTTCAGTTACCATCAACAAACAATAAAAAAAAGTATTATCATAAGTCACATCTATACCAAAAACAACCCCACAACAACCCACAACAACCACAACTCACCTGAATATTATAGACGAGTCGTGAGAGGCTCGAGATGCCGTTGGTGACGTCGAAAACGAAGTGGTCTGACGTCACGTTGGTCCCGATCTCAACGTACTGCACTCGACCCTCGTTGATCAGGGCTTGGTCGAACACGCTCACCTGAGGGGGAGGGGGAGGGAAGGTGGGGGAGGGGAAGAAAGGGAGGGGGAGGGAAGGTGGGTGAGGGAGAGGGGGAGGGGGAGGGAAGGAGGGGGTGGGAGAGTGAGATTGGGAGGGGGGTGAGGGTGGGAGGGAGGGAGGGGGAGGGGGGAGAGAGGGAGAGGGGGAGGGGGGGAGAGAGGGAGAGGGGGAGGGGGGGAGAGAGGGAGATGGGGAGGGAGAGGGAGGGGGAGGTTGAGGGAGGGAGGGAGAGGGGGAGAGGGAGGGAGAGGGAGGGGGATTGGGAAGGGAAGGAGAGGGGGAAGAGGGGGAGGGGGAGGGATGGAGAGGGTGATTGGGAGAGGGAGGAGAGAGGGGGAGATTGGGAGGGGGAAGGAGGGAAGGAGGAAGTGAGAGAAGGAGAGAGGGAAGGAGGGAGTGAGAGAAGGAGAGAGGGAAGGAGGGAAAGAGGGAGAGGGAGAAAGAGAAAGTGAATCAAAATGTCTTACTTTATTTTTGGTTATATTACCTGATTTTTTTTGTTTTGTTTTGTTTTGTTTTTTTTCTTGTTTTTCTTTTTTGTGTGTGTATTTGAATAAGTTTGTCGGAAGTGTATTTGTTTGTATCTGTGTTTGTTTGTGTGTTCATTTACATATGAATAACCTGCTATATTGAACATGTTTGACACAGACATCCCTAAAAACAGACATATATGAAATACAAAACACACACACACACACACACACACACACACACACACACACACACACACACACACACACACACACACACACACACACACACACGAACACAATTTAAAAAAATCACAATACCGCCTCTACCCATACCACCACCCCTCCTACAAAACGTAAAAAAAAAAAAAAAATGAAAAATAAAAATCATGCACAAGGCAACCGCACCCTAAGCAGATTAGAGAAACAACGACCGATTTTACGCCCTATTTCACCCGTGTATTAGGCTGAAATCCCTATGCACACTCTTATCACGGCCGCAAAACCTTCACGGATGAAAAAAAAGAAAAAAAAAAAAAAATGCAATAAAATGGAAATTTTCCTCCATATATGTTCGTTGAAATTGTATTAAATAGATGATTGTGATGACAGAAAATATCGTCATATTCATTATAATTGTTGTGATTAATATCATTGTTATTATTTTCATCGGTCTTACTATTAACAT
>NW_028234437.1:29519839-29522339 GCF_977035675.1 Penaeus japonicus | reverse complement strand
ACACACACACATACACACACATACACACACATACACACACACACACACACACACACACACACACAAATAAATAAATATCGCTAAATTATGCATTACTTTGAGCCATGCAAGGGCGGAGTGGCATGGCAATATTGCATCTGGTGCAATTCATATACTTTTCTTGTTCTTCATATTTTTCCTTTTCTTCTTCTTGTTCATTTTTTGTTGTTGTTCTGCTTTTTCTTCTCATGACTCTTCATCTTCTATTTTTAACTTTTTCTTCTACTTCTCCCTCCTCCTCCTCTCCTTCTTCTTCATCTTCTTCCTTCTATTTTTCGTCGTCGTCGTCGTCGTCGTCGTCGTCGTCGTCGTCGTCGTCGTCCTCCTCCTCCTCTTCTTCTTCTTCATCTTCTTCCTTCTATTTTTCGTCTTCCTCCTCCTCCTCTTCTCCTTTCTTTTCTTCTTCTATTTCTATTCCTTTTACTTTTTCTCAATATTCTATTTGTTCTCCTTCTCCATCTCCCACAATTCTTTCTGATCCTTCATTTATTTAATTCATTTCCTTTGAAATTTCCTCCCGTCGAGTCAAAGCGAAACTAACCTTGATTTTTCTTTCGGTAAATCTAAAAAAAAAAAAAAAAAAAAAAAAAAGTCAACAAAATGTTAACCTTGCTATGAAATTCCCAAAATTATCCAGAGGAAAATAAACTCCCAAATTAGATAAGAAATAGTCATAAAAGGCCAGACACACCCTTCGGATTATCCTTTATAAAGACTTTATTAAACTTTCTGGGGATTATTTCGTGTTATGAGCCTCTGTTTTAGATCTTGGTTTATCGTATAGTTTATCTTATTATCATTTTCGCTTTTCCGTTTCTTTTTCGTTCTTATTTCAACTTTCTTTTACTCTCCTTTCTTTATTTTTGTTTCATTTTCTTTTCTCTCTTTTTCGTTTCTTTTTCGTTCTTTTGTTCTTATCTAAAATTTCTTTTACTCACCTTTCTTTATTTTTGTTTCATTTTCTTTTCTTTGTTTTCTTCTTTCTCCGGTTCTTTATTCTTCTTCTCATTATCAACATTTTCTTTTCTTTCCTCTTTCATTTTCGTGTTCCTCTCCTTTTCTTCCCCTCGTCTTTATTCTATTTCCCTCCCCCCTTTTCCTTTTCATCCTCTTCCCCTTTCTCCTTCCGCTTTCCCATTTCCTTTTATTTTACACACGCTCACACTTCACGCCACTCTACTTTATAACATTTTTCTAAAACAAAATAACAATACCACTCGTGCTACTACATATATCATTACTCTGCTCTCTCGCCACCGTAATTCTTATTCATCTAGAACATTATACACGTTATGTACAGTAACTCATATTTCTACAAGTATACACTTTTATATATTTATTTATTTATTTATACATTCTACTATGTTAAGTTCACCTGTTGATCTCTACGCGTTACGTAAACACACTTCCTCTTAGCACATTCCGAACGCTGACTTTCAGCTCAACTTATTCGACTCATTCTACACATTTTGCACATTACGCACAAAAGCTTTATCCCGTCAAGCACATGGCGCACGCCCTCTTCGGTTTATCCGCCATACTTTCCACATTTTACGCATTATGCGCACTAACCTTGCGTTATCCCTTCCTCACGCGTGCTCGCCTCAGCTTATTCGGCATATTCTACGTATTTTACACATCTTACACAGATTTTACACATATCACGCACACTTACATTAGTGTACTCGTTACACTCTAGGTATTTTTTCACAATCAGAGCATTAACCTATCCTCATACAACGTGCTTCACGCATCATACACATTCAGTGCGTTAACCAATCCTCATCTAGCGCACTCCACGCATTTTACACATTACGCACACTAACCTTGCACTATCTAGCTTTTTACATATACACTCCCGTTAGTCTATTCGACGCATTCTACGCAATTTACACAATACGCACACTACCCCAACACAACCCAGCACACTCCACGCATTTAACACAATACGGACACTACCCTAACACACTCCACGCATTTAACACAATACGCACACTACCCTAACACACTCCACGCATTTAACACAATACGCACACTAACCTAACACAACCCAGCACACTCCACGCATTTAACACAATACGGACACTACCCTAACACACTCCACGCATTTAACACAATACGCACACTACCCTAACACACTCCACGCATTTAACACAATACGCACACTACCCTAACACACTCCACGCATTTAACACAATACGCACACTACCCTAACACACTCCACGCATTTAACACAATACGCACACTACCCTAACACACTCCACGCATTTAACACAATACGCACACTACCCTAACACACTCCACGCATTTAACACAATACGCACACTAACCTAACACAACCCAGCACACTCCACGCATTTAACACAATACGGACACTACCCTAACACACTCCACGCATTTAACACAATACGCACACTACCCTAACACACTCCACGCATTTAACACAATACGCACACTACCC
>NW_028234437.1:29512339-29514839 GCF_977035675.1 Penaeus japonicus | reverse complement strand
TCTTTTTCTTCTTCTTCACATTCTCCTTCTCTATTTTTTTTTTCTTCTTCTTCTTCTTCTTCTTCAATTCTTCGTCTTTTTTTCTTCTTCTTCTTCACATTCTCCTTCTCTCTTTTTCTTTTTCTTTTCTTTTTCCTTTTCTTCTTCTTCACCTTCTTTGTGTTTCCCTGTTTCCCTTTTTTACAAGGCCATCAAATACATAATCGAAATATTTTATCTAAAATAACTGAAGACCAAAATAAAGTTCTATTTTTTGTGAAAGACCGTAAGATGGTGATGATGTTGTAGTGATGGTGGTGGTTGTGATAACGATGATGATGATGGTGATGATGATGTTGATAATGATGATGATTATGATGATGATGATGATAACGATAACAATAACGATAATGGTGAAGCTACTAATGATAAACATAAACATAATAATAATAATAATAATAACAACAAAAACAACAACAACAACAATAAAGGCCAGTGAGCCAGCCAATCAACCACACACACATACATGCAAAACACCATCACACTATAAAACAACCAAGAAACCAAAAGAGATTCCATTCCTACCAAACAGCAACCAAACAACCATACATACACCGAACAGATCGAAGAACTTTGAAGTTAAGAATAATATTAAACGTAAGAGTTTTAAGATTTTCTTTTTTTTTTACGAGGATTGGCATAGTATATTTTATAAAAGGTTTGAGTGTGTTGTGTTTGGGGTGGGGTGTGGGGGGTCAGGGGGGGGGTTGTGTGTGTGGGTGGGTGGGGTAAGGGGGTTGTGTTTGTGGGTGGGTGGGGGGTGGATGGGGGGGTTGTATGTGTGGGGTGGTGGTGGGGAGGGGGGGTGTGTGTGTTGTGGGGGGTGCGTGGGGGGGTTGTGTGTGTGTGTGGGGGGGGGGGGGTGTGTATTTGTGTGTGTGTGTGTGTGTGTGTGTGTGTGTGTGTGTGTGTGTGTGTGTGTGTGTGTGTGTGTGTGTGTGTGTGTGTGTGTGTGTGTATGTATATTTGTTTGTGTGTCAAAGCTGTGGGTACGTAATATCTGTTTAAATCGTGTGTTGTATTTACTGTGTGTTTGTTGTGTGTTTGTTGGTTTGTGATGCTGTTTGGTTAAGGTTCTAAGGTGTGTGTTTGTATTGTATGTTTGTTGAGATTGCGTTTTTGTTTGGAGAGATCGGTGTGTTTGCTTTGTGTTTCGGTTGTGTTTTTGATTAATTGCGCGGTGTGTTTGTTTCGTGTGTATTTATTTGTTTCGAAAATGCTGATGTGCGTTCTAAATTTTACCCCAAATAAAGAACAGGAAATAATTTCTATCATGTAACTGAAATTAATATTCATAAATTTCAAATTCTTTTTTTTCTTTCCTATACAACAGTTATAGTTCCTCTTGTGTGCGTGTGCGTGTGCGTGTGCGTGTGCGTGTGCGTGTGCGTGTGCGTGTGCGTGTGCATATGTGTGTACGTATGCGTGTACGTGTGCGTGCGTGTGTCCGTTCGTACGTATTCATTTGTGCTTGCATGCGAGGACTCATTATCTCGTTGCAATTCTTTCCACATTTCAACACACACATCTAATGCAAGTGCTTTTCAATGAACAGATCTTATTTCATATGTCATGAACACGAGTCCGAATTGCAAAAATGTAATGAAATCACTGACGTGTTGCATGAAAAAAAAAAAAAATGTTTTAATACCCAAGTTCGAACGACTTATACAAGTCTTGATATCATCTGATAATCACATGTATAATTTTGCCTCGCATTGCAAGCGCATGAAATAAATATCGCGTTTGCTCTTAAATGGATCTATCATAATTGCGTACCAACTAATGATTAAAATTATAGAAGCGTGACATTGCACTTCAATCAACTATGTACAGAGTGAATTAAGAATGAAACTGCTATTCACTGTTATTATAGGACTTCCTGTTATTTCAAATGGGTTTATTCTCGTGTTTCTCGAATTATGAAATAACTATTTGGACAAAGTTAACATAATGTGGAATTTTAGGAGGCAGTTCTTGTGTTTGTCTGTTTGTTTGTTTGTTTTAAAAAAGTCAA
Organism: Penaeus japonicus; assembly: GCF_977035675.1. NCBI lineage: Eukaryota > Metazoa > Arthropoda > Malacostraca > Decapoda > Penaeidae > Penaeus > Penaeus japonicus. The sequence goes on along the minus strand of NW_028234437.1, from coordinate 29,512,783 downwards.
ATCAGGTCATAAAGACTAGATTTTTCAAAATAAAAAAAGTGAAAAAATAAAATAAAAATAAGTCTCATTCCCTGTCTGTACTTTTTTTTCCAGTTAAACATTTTTTTTCAATTTTTTGTTCAATAATATTTCCACGTTTTCCTGTATTTTCCTGAGCTCATTATGACAAATGTATAGAAGGGTATAAATGAGATTTTACAGTTCCACAACATAAGAGATGTAATTTACGTGTTTCGGGTTACCTCGTCATCAGAAATCTTGGAATCTATTCAGTCTCATTTATATCCTTTTATAAATAAATCATGATCACATTTTTTTTCTCTATTCCATCCCTTTATCTGTCCTTTCCCCTCTAACCCTTTAACCTTCTCCCCTCTTCCCTCTTCCCTCTCTTCCTTTGCCCCTACTCTATTCTCCCACTGCATCCTCAATCACGGTCCTCCC
>NW_028234437.1:29502339-29507339 GCF_977035675.1 Penaeus japonicus | reverse complement strand
ACACACACACGAATACATACGAATCGCTTTCGTCATCAACGGAACTGAGTTAGAGTGCCAATCATGAAGTGTCGCTAGAGTCCCCGGGAAGCACTCTTGAAAGGATTTCGTGCGCTCTGCAGGCGTCAGGTGACCCGGGTTATTCTGCAGTGAAAGGGTGTCCGCTGGGTAGGCGTGAACCCATGCCTATTCATGCCCCAAAGCAATCACGGTGCCGTGTGCAAAGGGCGGTGACTGAGGCGCTCTCTCTGGAGGAAGTATCAGGCTGGCGAGGCCCTTGGGTCTCCGCCGCTGACAGGAATTTGAGTCGAATCGTGGTAATCCTTTTTAATTTATCCATATATTGTTTTTTTTCTTTTTTTTTTCTTTTCTCTTTTTTTGTTTTGAGATCCATGCCCTGTGCAGTCCAGGGGGATCAACTACAAGTATGGAAGGAGAAAGTGAGGCCGAAGGAGAGCCAGAGAGAGAGAGAAAAAAAAAAAACTGATATCTTTCTCATCGTCGGAGGCCCTGAGTTGAGCAGGGGGTGGGGGATGGGTGGGGGGGAGGCAGCATACCTGGAGGAAGTGGCGAGGGCCGATCACGCCCACTCGCCCACGCAGGCGCCCACCGTGCTCATGGGTGGTTTCGCAGCCGTGCCCCTTCTCGCCCTCATGGGAGCGGGGCTGAAGTGAAGTTGAAGGGGGTGAGGGGGGGGAGAGAAAAAAAAAGAGAGAGGGCAAAGCAGTCATCAACAGGGGGGTCAGTCAGTCATCATTACTCGATGCTGATTCCTGGTCATGTGTTCATCCTACTGAGGGGATGTTGAGGCGTGTTGCATTGCACAACCACGAAGAAACAAACTCCTCCACTCATGTTAGTGACTGATACAGGAAGTATGCACGAGAGAGCAAGGCAGAAGGGAAGAGAAGGGGAGGAGGAAGAGGAGGAGGAGGAGGAGCGAAGAAAAAAGACAAATCTAGGAACTGGTAGAATAAAAGAAGGAAAGGGTTTCATTGAAGCGTTGAATTAGTGCAATTACATTCATGAACACATAGGAAGTGCAAGATGAGGGGGGATGGGGGGGGGGGTACTAGAAGAGATTTTACACCAAAAAAACACAGCAATGAATCCATTAGATCAAAACAATGATGGGAAATTAATTATGTTTTTTTATACGTAAGTAAGGAAAAGGAACTATTTAAAAAGGAGAAGGAACATTAACAATATTACTTACAAGTTTGATCACACAACTGCTGTCACTGTTGTCGCTATATAACCCATCCATCAGAATACTATATTCCCTTAATCTTACAAAAAAAGAACAAATAAACCTAAAAAAAATCCCATTTAGAAAAAAAAGAAAGAACGGAGAACATCAACCCACGAAGTCAAAACACACACACACAAAAAAAAAATCATCTCACACGAACGAGCAAAGACTAACCCCCACCCACCCTCCCTCACCCGCCCCCTCACCCACCCTCTCCCACCCCTTCCACCCACCCACCCCCTCCCTCCCTCTCCCCCACCCACCTTCCCTCCCCCCCCCTCCCCGACCCGCCATTTACCTGCAGATACGAAGGCAAGATGTAGCCCGACCGAGTCACGAACTCTAACTCCAGCACGACGGAATCTTCTGTCGTCTCGGAACCGTCGTGGATGTAGGTGACGCGGTCGTCGTTGAGGTCAAGCAGGGTGAAGATAGTGTCCTCGGGTCGTCGTGGCAAATCGACATCGAAACGACCTCTGGAGGGCGGCGTGATCACGTGGAAGTGGACACCGGATTCCCGTACGCCGTACTGTCGGAAGGGAGGTTGTGACGATTTCGTTAATTAATATTTAGTTATGTCAATATTATATAAATATAAATATTTATATAATTGTTATATAAATATTTGTATGATATATTTCTTATCTAAATATTTGTATGATATATTTCTTATCTAAATATTTGTATGATATATTTCTTATCTAAATATTTGTATGATATATTTCTTATCTAAATATTTGTATGATATATTTCTTATCTAAATATTTGTATGATATATTTCTTATCTAAATATTTGTATGATATATTAGTTATACAAATATTTAGGATTGGGGGAATGAATCAAGTGATCAGGAGTGCAGTTGACATGATTACGTGGATGAGGTGAGGGAGGTGAATACAGTGAATAAACATAAATAAAATAATAAAAATAATAAATAATAAAATAAAGATAAATAATAAATAATAAAAAATAAGCATAACTATTTTGATATGAATGTGTGAATGAAGGTAGGTTGAATAAACATGGAAAAGGTGACAGGATTGCCTGAACGAAGAGATGTAAATATAATGTAAATATAATGTATTCATCTACATGAATACACTGATATGATTGCGTGAAAGAAGGGAAGTGAATACAGTGAATAAGAAAAATACGCTAACATGAATGCGTGAAAGAAGGGAAGTGAATGCAATGAATAAACATGAATACACTGATATGATTGTGTGAAAGAAAGGAAGTGAATACAGCGAAGAAGAATAAATACGCTAACATGAAGGGAGGTGAATAAAGTGAATAACCATCAATACACAGACATGAACGCACATACTTATAAAGGGGTGATCGAAGTTACAAGATCAAATACAATAACGCAAAAGGAATATTGAAATCTTGAATTTATTTTTCCTTTCTTACTTTCTTTTTAAGTAAACCCAAAGTCGAGGTATCGTAGTTATCAAATAAGGAGGTCTTTAAGGGAATGGCTGCAAATAGTTATGTAAACACAAGCACTGAAATGTTGAACAAAAGTGAAACACGTGTGGAGCAATAATGTCTTGTTTCTTAGAAGACTGGGATACAAAACAGAAAATACAGTAGCCTTCATTAGATATCAACAACGATCGGATTCCATTTAAATGCCGGTTACACATGCATACATGCATACATACATACATACATACATACATACACACACGCACACACACACACACACACACAAACACACACACACACACACATAACCACACCTACACACAAACACAAACACAAACACACACACACACACACACATAAACACACCTACACTCAAACACAAACACACAAACACCTATCCACCCCCCCCCACACCTCCCTCCTCCTCCTACCCACCCATCTCCCCACCCACACCTACCCACCCATCCACCACCCCCACTCAACCCCCACCCATCTCCCCACCCCACTCCCTTCCCTACACCCACCCACACCTACCCACTCAACCCCCACCCACACCTACTTACCCATCCACCTCCCCCCAGCCCCCTCCCTACCCAGCCACCCACAAAGCCCAACAAACCCCTGAAAATGCAACTCACTTTCTCGTAGTCAAGGACGAGGTGAAGATGTTCTGAGGTGACCAGAGCCTGGCCTCCTTCGTGTACTTCCATGGGCGTGAGACTAAGGATCTGTGAGGGAGGGAAGAGCATGGGCGTGAGAAATCGATCATAGTGACAGAGAAAAAAAGAGAGATAGTGTGTTCAATGCGCGTTTTTTTTTTATCCCTTTTCGTAATTCTATCAACACGATAGACTATTTTGCAGTTCATGAATATTATGCCCATCCATCCACTACGTTTGTTTATTTAGATAACCTTCATGAATTTTATGCATATCCATCTAGTACGTTTGTTTATCTAGAAAACTTTCATGAATTTTATACATATCCAACTACTACGTTTGTTTATTTAAAAAAAACTTTCATGAATTTTATGCATATCCATCTACAACGTCTATTTATTTAGAAACCTTATCAACCCACAAAATACAAAATCCCCCCCCACCCCCACCCCCACCCCCGATCTCACCTCCAAGTTAAAGGGCAGCGTAGTCTTCGTGAACACTTTATACGCGGTCGTGAAATTCTGCCTCACGCAAAGGGCCAGGTCACACTCGCACTTGAAGCCGTCGGTGCCTTCTTGCACGCAACGAGCGCCATCCACGCAAGGGTTCTTCAAGCACGGGTATGCCCAGCTGCAGTCTGCCTTGATGCCCAGGGTCACGCGAGATTCCCGGATGCTGAGGCGGCGCTCTCCCACGAAGAGGTTCTGGATGCATCCTTCGAGGCTGTTGGGGGTACGGGTGTGGGTACGGGTGTGGGTGTGGGTACGGGTGTGGGTGTGGGTGGGGGTGGGGGTGTGGGTGGGGGTACGGGTGGGGGTGTGGGTACGGGTGGGGGTGGGGGTGTGGGTGTGGGTACGGGTACGGGTGTGGGTATGGGTGTGGGTGTGGGTATGGGTGTGGGTGTGGGTACGGGTGTGGGGGTGTGGGTGGGGGTACGGGTACGGGTGTGGGTATGGGTGTGGGTGTGGGTATGGGTGTGGGTGTGGGTACGGGTGTGGGGGTGTGGGTGGGGGTACGGGTACGGGTGTGGGTATGGGTGTGGGTGGGGGTCGGTATGGGTGTGGGTACGGGTACGGGTATGGGTATGGGTAGGGTGGTGGGTGAAGGGAATGGGCGTGAGTGGAAAAAGATTGATTGATTGTAAAAACTGTAATTATCATTATGTGTTTTTTCTGGTTGTAATCATCGTAAATATATATACTGTCATGATCTTCACCATCTTTCTAATATTTTTTTTCTATGAAATATAGCACATCAATCACATTTATCTATCTATCTTATTATCTATATATCTTATTATCTATCTACATCTATCAATCTCTCTCTATATATATCAATCTATCTATCAATATATCTATCTATATATATCTATCTCTCTACCTATCTATCTATCAATCTAACCATCCATCTAGCCACATATCTATCCATCAATCTATCTCTCTACCCACCTAACTTTCTAACCACTTATCTATCTACCCATCCACCCACCCACCCACCCACCCACCCACCCATCCCATCGAGCACCAACCTCTTATCCCCATTCCTGGCTCCCTGCTTCACCGCCCGCGCCTGCTTGTTGACCTCGACCCCGCCCACGAAGAGGTACCCGGAGAGGTCAAAGAACTTGTTCTCGCCGATGTGCGTGGGCTGGTCC
>NW_028234437.1:29484839-29492339 GCF_977035675.1 Penaeus japonicus | reverse complement strand
CACTCTCACCCCCCTACCCCTCACCCCCAACCACCACCACCCCCTCCCAACCACCATCCCATCCCATCCCATCCCACCCACCATCCCACCCCCCTAATCCCCATCCCCCCCATCCCCTCCCCCCCCCCAGTCACTCACCTGATCCAAGCAGCCGCGGAAGTTGTCAAGCAGCCCCAGGAAGACCTCCGTGAAGTCCCCCATCCCCCCGAGGAAGACCCCATAGTGGATGTTCAACTCGTGGAAGCGTCCGGGAAGCGTCAGCCTGTAGGTGGAGAGAGAGAGGTGGAGGAAGTCAGTTAAGGTTCGGCTTGTGGATCGGATCGGATCGCCTTCTTGGTTGTGGGTTGTGATATGTGTGTTTTTTTGTTTTTTTGTTTTTTTTTTATTTTAGTGTTGTTCTTTTTTATTGGCGATGTTTTGCTTTTTTTCTTATGGTTATCATTTTCTTTATTATTGTTATTTCATTATAATCACAATCTAATCATTTTCACTATCCTTATCAATACTATCATTATTATCATCATTATTATCACTTTTGTTATCATTAGCATTACTATTATCATCATTATCATTACTATTATCATCATTATCATTACTATCATCATCATTATCATTACTATCATCCATATTATCATAACCGTTACTACCATCATTATTATCATTACCATTATTATCATAATCATCACCATTATTACTATCAATATCATCATAATTGTCCCATTTATTACTGCCATCATTATCATCATCATAATCATCATCGTCATTATATATTTCTTCAGCTCCTGATCAGCAAGTCTAAAGCGTGAGGTTTAATGTCATTCTTTTATTTTTATATCATTAGCAATGCTTCGCGTGCAGAACAGTTTGTTTTTGTTTTTGTTTTTTGAGCTCGTAGCGCGCGTGTGAGGGTGAGTGTGAATGTTAATGTAAATTTGTATGTGTGTGTATAAATGTAAGTATATATGTGTGTATGTGTATGTATATATATATATATATATATATATATATATATATATATATATATATATATATATATATATGTGTCTGTATGTGTGTGTGTGTGTGTGTGTGTGTGTGTGTGTGTGTGTGGGTGTGTGTGTGTGTGTGTGTGTGTGTGTGTGTGTGTGTATGTATATATATATATATATATATATATATATATATATATATATATATATATATATATATATATATATATATATATCCATATGCATATGCATATGTATAGATGTATGTGTAATTGTATGTAAATGTGAGTGTAAATGTGAATGTAAATGTAAATATAAATGTGAATATAAATGTGAATATAAATGTGAATATACATGTAAATGTAAAAGTGAATGAGAATGTGAATCCAAATGTAAGTGTAAATGCAAATGTAAATGCAAACGTAAACGTGAATACGAATACGAAACTGAACACGCACACGAATGCATCCGCGCCTGTGTATGTATTTGCGTCTGTGTACGTGCGCGCCAACAGACGAGCATATGCACGTGTCCCCGTCTGCACGCATCGTCGGAAGTGCTAATGGCTGTGCAAACACGAAGACGCGAAAGCAACATTCCCAAATACATTGCAGTTTCCAAAGTCAAGTGCTTCTATTCTCTCTCTATCACGTTCCGGCAGAGAGGGGGGGCAGGGGAAGGGGGGCAGGAGGAGGGCAAAGGGGGGTATCAGAGGGAGGAAAAGGGGTGGGGTGGGGGGAGGGGGGGTGGGGAAGGGGGGGTGTCAGAGGGAGGAAAAGGGGGAGGGGGGTGATCAGAGGGAGGAAAAGGGGTGGGGTGGGGGGCAGGGGGAGGGGAAGGGGGGAGGATCAGAGGGAGGAAAGGGGGTAGGGTGGGGGGTAGGGGGTAGGGGGGTATCAGAGGGAGGAAAAGGGGTAAGGTGGGGGGGGGGGAGGGGAAGGGGGAGGGGGTATCAGAGGGAGGAAAAGGGGTGGGGTGGGGTGGGGGGCAGGGGAAGGGGAAGGGGGGGTATTAGAGGGAGGAAAAGGGGTAAGGTGGGGGGGGTAGGGGGGGAGGGGAAGGGAAGAGGGGTGTCAGAGGGAGGAAAAGGGGTAAGGTGGGGGGTGGGGGGAGGGGGAGGGGAAGGGGGGAGGGGGTATCAGAGGGAGGAAAAGGGGTAAGGTGGGGTGGAAGGTAGGGGGGTAGGGGGGCAAGGGGGGAGGGGGAGAGATGATAAAACACGTAATATCTGGCGGACGGAGCACTCAAAAAAGGGGGGCGGGGATGGGCGTAATAATGTTATCATCTAGATCCAATTTTGGATTCTCAATAGTCGAGCGAGAGGGAGTGTGTGTGTCTCAATGTCTCTGTCTCTGTATGTCTGTCTGTCTGTCTGTCTGTCTGTCTGTCTGTCTGTCTGTCTGTCTGTCTGTCTGTCTGTCTGTCTGTCCGTCTGTCCGTCTGTGTCTGTGTCTGTGTCTCTGTCTCTTGCCTCGCTTCTGTTCTGTTTGTCTGTCTGTCTGTCTGTCTGTCTGTCTCTCTTGCCTCGCTTCGTTGTAGAATTCTGACAATTATATATTTATCTATTTATCTATTCGATAGTGAATCTACTTTATTACTTAGCTACTAGCGGTTATCAAGTCCAGATGCGGTTATTAATGATAAACGATAATGATAATAAAGATAATAATAATAATAAAAATAATAATAATAATAATAACAGTACTGATAGCAATAATAATAATAATAATAATAATAATAATAATAATAATAATAATGATAATAATAATAATAACAATAACAACAATAATCATGTACACGTATAAAGAATAGCAATAATAACAGCATGCAAGGAAAACAAATACACATATCACATTTACAAACATAATTAAATTAATAGATAATTCTATTAAAAAATAATTACATAATTCAATCTCAGATTCTTCTTCTTCCACTTTATTACATTATAACGAATATTGGGAGAATTTTTTTTCTTGTTTTCCCATAATTTTCGTTTTTCTTTTCCTAGAAAAAATTGTGCGGATCTGAGTTCGTAGCTATTGGTGCCCCTTCTTTTCGTTGTTTTGTTGTTGGTGGTGGTGTTTTTGTTGTCTTTGTTTTTTCTTTGTCTTTTTTGGTGTTTTTTTTGTGGTGGTGTTTTTGTTGGCTTTGTTTTTTCTTTGTCTTTTCTTGGTGGTGGTGTTTTTGTTGGCTTTGTTTTTTGTTTTTTTGTGTGGTAGTGGTGTTTTTGTTGTAGCCTTTCTTGTTTTAGTTGTTGTTTTTGTTGTAAGTGGTGTTTTTGTTTTCTTTGTCTTTTTTTGGTGGTGGTGTTTTTGTTGTCTTTGTTTTTTGTTTTTTTGTGTGGTAGTGGTGTTTTTGTCGTAGTCTTTCTTGTTTATGTTGTTGTTTTTGTTGTAGGTGGTGTTTTTATTGTTGGCTTTGTTGTCTTTGTTGGTGGTGGTGTTTTTGTTGTCTTTTTTGTGGTGGTGGTGTTTTTGTCGTACTCTTTCTTGTTTTTGTTGTGTTTTTTTTTGTTGTGGGTGGTGTTTTTATTGTTGACTTTGTTATTGTCTTTGTTAGTGTTTTTTTTTTTGGTATTGGTGTTTTTTTTGTCGTAGTCTTTCTTGTTTTTGTTGTTGTTTTTGTTGTAGGTGGTTTTTATTGTTGACTTTGTTGTCTTTGTTGGTGGTGGTATTTTTGTCGTTCTGTTATTTTTGTTGTTGTTGATCTTGGTGATGTTTTTGTCTTTATCTTTGTCTTTGGTGATGTTGCTGTTGAATGTTGTTGTTACTGATGCACTTGTTATTTTTCTTCTTGTTGTGTCGTTGCTATTGTTGACGATGCTGTTATTTTTTCGTTTGTTTGTTTGTTATTGTTGTTGTCGTCATTGTTGTTTTTGTTATTTATTCGGCTGTCGAAGTCATTGTCATTATTGATATTTTGTTGTTGCAATTGTTGCTGTTGTTGTAGTGAAAATATTTTTTTTATATCAAGGACAAGCATGCGTATCCCTTCATCCTCATTTGCAATTTAACATATATATTTGCAACATTTGACAGCATATTTTTAAAGCCTTTAATAATATATATAAATATATTTATTTTTTTCTTTTTAACCCGAGTATTTTTATCATGCAGTTTAATGCTTTAGCAATATTCAACATTTCTTTCAAACCATGGCAATTATTACTGAATTAATCATGATGATTTAAAATTTATGCTAATGAATTTTTACATTACGCTTTATGGTTCTGACATGCGAATGCTGAATAAGCATAGTTAATATTGATATGAGAGTGAATGTGATAATTACCATTCCATATATGAAATGAGATTTGCATTTTTTCCATCTCCATCATAAAAAAAAAAAAACATTGTGGAAACAAGATATATGATATCAACTTGATTCAAAATCTAGATGGTTTATAAAATTGCTATCTCTCCTTCCTAGTCAAAGTTATCAAACAGTATCTTAAGATATTATGATAAGATATCTATCATTATAGGATATATTTTGTATTTTTAAGATATTGTGATAAGATATCCATTATTATGAGATATATTTTAATTAAAAACATTCTCGTATCAAATATCATAAATTTTCAAAGTATAATACCTTATATACGTTCATAATTCTTTCTTGTTTGTTTGTTATAAGTCATAGCACCATAATGATTCAAAGCCATTTTTTTAATTCATAAAATCGGCATTAATATGTACTATAAATTAAGACACACATGTACTATGTTTTGATTCATTTATAATATCATCGCCGCTAATTACTTTGAGTTCGCCGTTGACAATACTAATAATAGTAATTACTGTGGACTTAATCATACTATTAACTTTAGTATAATGAGACATTTTATTCAGAATATGAATGTGTGTGTGTGTGTGTGTGTGTGTGTGTGTGTGTGTGTGTGTGTGTGTGTGTGTGTGTGTGTGTGTGTGTGTGTGTGTGTGTGTGTGTGTGAGTGAGTGAGTGAGTGAGAGAAGAGAAGAGAAGAGAAGAGAAGAGAAGAGAAGAGAAGAGAAGAGAAGAGAAGAGAAGAGAAGAGAAGAGAAGAGAAGAGAAGAGAAGAGAAGAGAAGAGAAGAAAAGAGAAGAGAAGAAAAGAGAAAAAGAGAAAAAGAGAGAAAAGAAAAAAGAAAAGAGAGAGAGAGAGAGAGCGATAGAAGAGAAGAGCGAGAGAAATAGGGAGAGCGAGAGAGATCGAGAGAGAGGAGACGAGAGTGGGAATGGGAATGAGTGTGAACCTGAACGTGAACATGAAAGAAAATACGAACGTACGCGTGCGTGTTTACGCGGCACCACCACCACCATACGTATCCCCACCCTCACCCACACCATAGCCACGCCCCTCACCTGGTCGTATGTATGTTGTCGATGGTGAGAGACATCTCGGCGGTGCTCCTCGAGATGCGGACGTCGTGCCACAGGAGGTCGTCGAGTCGCAGTCTCGGGGGCGACGACAGCTCAGACTCCCCGGCGCCCAAGTTGATCCTTACCTGGAGGAGGAGATGGAGGGGAGGAAGGAGGGGATATGGGGTGGGGGTAGGGTTGGTGGGGAGGGGGAGAGAGGGGGGATGGGGTAGGTGGGGTAGGGGGAGGGGGGTAGGGGGAGGGAGGTGGGGATAGGGGGTAGGGTTGGTGGGGAGAGGGAAGGGGGGAGAGGGAGGAATGTGGGGAGGGAGGAAGGAGGGGAGATGGGGAGGGAGGAGGGGAGGAAGGAGGAGGGAGGGAGAGGGAGGAATGTGGGGAGGGGGAAGGGGGGAGGGTGGGGTAGGGTAAGAAGGAAGAGGGGTCGGGTAAGGGGAGAGAGGAAGAAGGGTGGGGAGGGGGGGCAGGGTAAGGTTCTGGAAAGGGAGAAGAAGAAAGAAGAAGAAAGAAGAAAGAGAAGATGAGACGAGAAGTAGAGAAATAGAAGGAAGAAGAGAAGAAAGAAGGAAGACGAGAGAAGAGAAGAGAAAGAAGAAGAAGAATAGAAGAAAGGGAGAATCAATGAGGGGGGAGAGGAAAGAGAAGGGGGGGGTAAGGATATTGGGGAAGGGGGAAGAGGAGATTGGGTAAGGAAGGGGGAGGAAGGAGGGGGGGGGGGGGGGGGGGGGGGGGGGGGGGGGGGAGGGTAGGAGAATAGTGGAGACGGGGGGTAAAAAGGGAACAAAGAGGGGACGGGTGGGGGGGGGGGGGGGGGGGGGGGGGGGGGTGGGGGGGAGGGGGGGGGGGGTGGGGGGGGGGGGGGGGGGGGGGGGTGAGGGGGGGGGGGGGAGGAGAGGAAGTAAGGTAGGGGATTAGGTAAGGGGAAGAAGCAAAAAAAGAAAGAAAGAAAAAATGAGTTAGAAATCCTTAATGCATCAAATGTACACTGACGTTAATGCACGTCGGTATAATCACATATATTCATATTTTTCTCCTATTTAATATCTTTTGAAGGAGAGGAGGGGGATGATTTAAAACTGAAACTGAAACCATCATAGAGACATTACTAGATATTACTCTTGGAATAAAAATTAATGAATGAATTAAAATATATATGTATATATAAATATATAAATATATATATATATATATATATATATATATGTATCTATAATAATCTCTATATATATATATATACATACATATATATATATGTAATACTATATATAATATATATATATATATTTATATCTTTATATAAAAAAGAAATATATATATATATCTATATATATCATATATATCTATATATATCTATATATATATATATATATAATATATATATATATATATATATATATTATATATATATATATATCCATCATTAAATATGAATTATTCAATACAGCAATGTTCTTCTTTGTAACTGTCCAGAATTTACGAGCTATAACTGGCGTCTAAGAGAGAGAGAAGAGAGGCGAGAAACGAGGAGATGAGAGAGAGAGATGAGGGAAGGAGAAGAGGATGAGAGAGAGAGAAAAAGGAGAGAGAGAGAGAGAGAGAGAGAGAGAGAGAGAGAGAGAGAGAGGAGAGAGAGAGAGAGAGAGAGAGAGAGAGAGAGAGAGAGAGAGATCCAAAAGCAAAAAAATAAATAAATAAGCACACACACACACACACACACACACACACACACACACACACACACACACACACACACACACACACAAACAACACAAACACAAAATGCAACACACTCGAGAAAAAGAAGAAGAAGAAGAGAAAGAAGAAGAAGAAAAGAGAAAAGAAAAAGAAGATAAGAACGCACAGACGTGTCATACAACCCCAACTGTATACACTCCTTCAGGATTCTTTCAAGTGTCCTTTGGCCTCAGACTTATCAATATTGGCTGTGTGCGTGCGGCATAGACGATGCATTCCGGGCATGTGTACCACTTCACACTCACACACACACACACACACACACACTCTTCATTCTCCTCGCATGCTAACAGTCTCGCCTTTGGTCTTCGTAGATAGTGTATTGACAGCGTTTGTTTGTTTGTTTTTAATGTCTGTTTTTTGTGGGGATTGTGAAGTGAGGGAGGGAGGGGAGGGAGGGAGGGAGAGAGAAGAGAGGA
>NW_028234437.1:29480165-29484739 GCF_977035675.1 Penaeus japonicus | reverse complement strand
AACCGCCATATATCAAAAGGGACCTTTTAAGACGGAGAAATAACTTCCTTAGAGTTTTTTTTTAATTCTTTATCACCCATTAAGATAAAGAATGAATTAAGACGGAAAAGGAGAGATAAAAAGTAGATTTTTTTTTTTTTTTTTTTAATCTCCCATCAAGTTCAAAATGGCAGAAGACGAAAGAGAGAAGAGAGAAAAATAAACGAGTAAGTTTTGTAGGATTGGAAACCCTGCTTCTCTTGATGTGATTTGTCTTTTTTTTTCTTCGTATAATGAGTCCCTTTCTGTTTTTTTTTCTTTCTTTTCTTTTTTTTTTTTTAATTTCCATTCGACGGAGAGTTCTCAGAGGTCGTTAGTGACACTTGAGAACGTTTGCCAATAGACTTAAAGAATTTAACCGGGTTCAGGTCTCTCTCTCTCTCTCTCCTTCTCTTTCTCTTTCTCCTTCTCCTCTTTTTCTACTCCTTTTCCTTCTTCTTCTTCTCATTCTCTCTCTCTCTCTCTCTCTCTCTCTCTCTCTCTCTCTCTCTCTCTCTCTCCCTACTCCTCTCTCTGCGTCGACTCTTGCTTCTCTCGTCTCCTCTCTCTCTCCATATTCGGTTCGCTCTCCTCTCTCTTTCTCTCTTTCTTCACGCCTGGACACATGTAACCATCTCAAACATCTCCTCTTCTCTCTTTCTCTCGGATTTCCTACTCTCTCTCTTTCTCTCTCTCTCTCTCTCTCTCTCTCTCCATGTCTGTATCTGTGTCTCTCTCTCCTCTCTCTCTCTCTCTCTCCTCTCTTCTCTCTGCGTCATCTCGCCCTCCTCCTCCTCTGCTCATCGATCTCGCGCTTTTCACCTCTCTCCTCTCTTTCTCGTCTCTCTTTCTCATCTTTCTCTCTCTCCAGCTCCTCTCTCTATCTCTCTCTCCGCCCTTCTCTCTCTCACCTCCTCTCTCTCTCTTCGCGATTTCTCTCTCTCCTCTCTCTCTCCTCTCTCTCCTCATCTCTCTCTTCCTCCTCCTCTCTTCTTTCTCCTCTCTCTCTCTTCTCTCTCTTCTCTCTCTCTCTCTCTCTTTCTCTTCTTCTTTTCTTTCTTCATAGTGTCTTTTCTCTCTCTCTGTCTTCTCTCTCTCCTTCTCTCTGTCTTTCTTGTCTTTCTTCTTTTTCTCTTCTCCTCCTCTCTCTCTCTCTCTCTCTCTCTCTCTCTCTCTCTCTCTCTCTCTCTCTCTCTCTCTCTCTCTCTCTCTCTCCGAAGGAGGAGAAGAAGAAGAAGAAGAAGAAGAAGAAGAAGAAGAAGAAGAAGAAGAAGAAAAAAAAAAAACACGAAAAATAAAGAGAAAAAAAAAGAAAAAAAAATCACACACACACTCCCAAAAAACAAGAAAAAACATCAACCCACAAAAACAAAACCGCAAGAAATGGGTGAGGCAGTATTGACACAACCAATTACCTCCAACTCCCACCGCATTCACACTCCGCCCCGCCCGCCCCCCTGCCGCCCGCCGCCCGCCGCCCGCCCCAATGCCTAAGACGAAACATTAACATATACCAGAGGACTTAGCATAATGGGTTGTTCCTTGAATATTCTGGGGCATTATGAAGGCCCTGGCATATTGAGACTATGTTGCTTGGTTCATGGGAGGGAAGGAAGGGGGGAGGGAGAGGGGGGGGTTGAGGAGGATGGAGGGGGTTTGAGGAGGATGGAGGGAGGGAGGGTGGGAAAGGAGGGAGGGAAGGAAAGACAGAGAAAGAAAGAAAAAAAGAAAGAGAGAGTGTGAGTGAGTGAGTGAGTAAGTGAGTGAGAGATAGATAGAGAGAGAGAGAGAGAGAGAGAGAGAGAGAGAGAGAGAGAGAGAGAGAGAGAGAGAGAGAGAGAGAGAGAGAGAGAGAGAGAGACAGAGAGAAATGCAGAGAAAAAGGAGAGCCAGCCAGCCAGCCAGCTATACAGACAGACCGAAAAAAAGAAAGAGACAGAGAAATAAAACACACAAAAAAAAAAACGAACTAAGAGCAGGAAGCCATGCGCACGTCCCCATGCACAAACGTGCACAAGTGCCCGCGCGCGCGTGTGCGTCCGCCCGTACCCCCACGAGAGGGAAACGTGTCTCGTGCATAATGCATGCCGAGGCTTCCAGCGAGGAAGGGATCAAGTTCCTAGCGGCTTCTTAAAGGTGTCTACACGGCGCGCCTTAATAGAAGACTAATATTGTACCGAGGAGGGCCTCTCCGACCCACGTGCGCACCGACATGTGTCTCGAATTAGTTGACAAAACGCAAACATAACTGGCGAAGTTGGGTTGTAAAACTTCATCTTGCAGAGTGTCGGTTGGCTGAGGGTTTTTTTTTTTTTTTTTTGGGGGGGGGGGGTGGGTTGGGGGGGGGGTTTTTGTGTTTGTTTGTTTGTTTGTTGGGTGGTTGGTTGTGTGTTTGTGAGAGCGAGAGAGAGAGAGAGAGAGAGAGAGAGAGAGAGAGAGAGAGAGAGAGAGAGAGAGAGAGAGAGAGAGAGAGAGAGAGAGAGAGAGAGAGAGAGAGAGAGAGAGAGAGAGAGAGAGAGAGAGAGAAGAGAGAAGAAAGAGAGAGAGAGAGAAGAGAGAAGAAAGAGAGAGAAAGAGAAAGAAAGAAAGAAAGAAAGATAGATAGATAGAAAGAGAAAGAGAGAGAGAGAGAGAAAAGAAAAAAAAGGAAAGAAATAATAAAAGAAATAAGAAAAGAAATACAACAAATCAAGAAAGAAAAAGAAAGGGAAGAAGAAAAAAAAAGACCCACGTCACAACAAGACAAAAATTATGACAGAGAGGAAGACGATTAATGCGTTGGCGACCCCAGGCGAGAGTCGGCGATAAGCAGAAGAAGGAAGAAACAGAGAGGAGAGAGAGGAAGCCAAAAGAAAGAGAAGAGGATTTTCCTTCGTGAATCCAAAGAGGACGAGGATATATTAAGACCAGAGTCTTAAGGAAGGATACGAGATGCGGGAGATAATCCTTTGAGAAAGAAGAAAGAAGTCATTTTTTTTCCTATTGTGGATGTTTTTTTTTTTTTTTTTTTTTTTTTTTTAATTTGCTCTTGTTTCTGGATCTCTTACTCTCGGATTATCTCTTGATCTTTTTTTCTTTTTGGAATATCCTCTTACTTTTAAATCTCTTCTTGATCTTTTGAATCGTATTAAGAAAAAAACAAAAACAAAAAAACACGCGCTTTCAGATTTAATTTTCTTTTTTTGAATCATATCACGCTATTGCATTTTCATTTATTTTTCTTCTTTTTATTATTTTTTCCTACCATCTCCTTCTTTTCAAGAGTCTTTTTCTCTTGAATTCACGTCTCGTTTGAATTTTTGTCTTATCTCTCACTTTTATATTTTCTATTAGGCTTTTTGTATCTTCCTTTTCTTTCTTACTTTTCTTATTTTTGTTATTCTATTTCCCTCTTACTCTTGAAAATTCTCCTATTCTCGGGTTCCTCTTCTTAGTATATCGAATAATTCTTCTTTTTTTCCCCGTTGAATCATCTCCTCTTCCTTTGTCTCTTCTTATTATCGAATCGTTTAATAGCTTTTTTTTGTTTGTCTTCCTCTTCTTCTTGAATGATCTCTTTTGAATTTCTTATTATTCTGTTACTTTCTTCTCCCTCTTGAACCTTCTATTATCTGTTTTTTTTCAAATTCCTCTTGAATTCCGTAATGTTTTGATAATCTCTTACTCTTGAATCTTCTTGAGACTCTTCTCTTGTATCTCTTCTTAGTCTTTTGGTTTTTTATTCCGCTTGAATCCACTCTCTTGAATTGCTCTTTATATAAAATAATTCTAATTTCCTCTTTCTTCCTCTTCCTCTCTTTAATTTCTCATCAGTCTGTCAATTATATCTTCATTGATTAGTTATTCAATTAATAACCTCGTAAGTATTCTCACTAACCTCTTAACCAGTGCCAACTTCCTCTTAAATCCTCTTAAATCTCCTTGAAATTCCCCCTTTCCTCTTGAATCCTCTTTCATAACTTCATTGATTCAATTAATAACCTCATAAGTATTCTCATTAACCTCATAACCAATGCCAACTTCCTCTTAAATCCTCTTAGATCTCCTTGAAATTCCCCCTTTTCCTCTTGAATCCTCTTTAATCCTCTTGAATCCTCTTTCATGAATCTTCTCGGGCGCCTGTGTCACCACCGCCGCATTGCATTAACTAGAGTGACGGCATGCAACTAGAGTAACAACAGAGACAAACAGACAGAGAGAAGTAAGAGTGAGAGAGAGAGAAAAAAAACAACACAAAAAACAAAGTAAAACGACCACAAATAAACAAGAAACAAAGAAAGAGAGGGAAAGAGATAGCAAAAACGGAAAAAAAGAGAAACAAAACGAAAGATAAAGAGAAAGACAGAAGAAGAATCAGCAGAGATCAGCATACAGGCATACAGGCATCGCGGGGAAATGAACGGCATTGGAGGCGGCATTGCGACGCTGGCATGTGCTGAGGCATTTTCCTGGCGATGCGATACCCGCGTCTGTGTCTCGGAGTGCATGTCCGTGCATGGCGTGCATGTGTAGGTCTTCAAGATTCCTGTTTGTCTTGGGGTCGAGTTGGGAGTTGA
>NW_028234437.1:29470941-29472565 GCF_977035675.1 Penaeus japonicus | reverse complement strand
TTTTTTCCTCTTCCCTCTTTTCCTCCTTCCTTCCCTCTCTCACCCTCCCTCTCTTTCTTTCTTTCTTTCTTTCTTTCTTTCTTTCTTTCTTTCTTTCTTTCTTTCTCTCTCTCTCTCTCTCACACCTTCTCACCCTCTCCCCTTCTCCCTCTACCTCTATCTCTCTCTCTCTCTACCTCTCTCTTTCCCTCTCCCCCTCTCTCCTTTTCCCCCTCCTCCATCCCTCCCTCTCTTCTCCCTCCATCCCTCCCTCCCCTCCTCCCCTCTCTCTCTCCCTCCATCCCTCCCTCCCCTCTTTCCCTTTCTCCCTCTCTCCCTCTTTCCTTCTCCCCCGCCATCCCTCCCTCCCCTCCTTCCCTCTCCCACTCCTTCCCTTTCTCCCTCTCTTCCCCTCCATCCCTCCCTTCCTTTTTCCTTTACCCCCTCCATCCCTCCCTCCCCTCCTTCCCTCTCCTCTTCCTTCCCTTTCTCCCTCTTTCCCTCTCTCCCTCTTTCCTTCTCCCACTCCTTCCCTCTTCCCCTCCTTCCGTTTCTCCCTCTTTCCCTCTCTCCCTCTTTCCTTCTTCCCCTCCATCCCTCCCTCCCCTTTCTCTCTTTCCCCCCTCCATCCCTCCCTCCCCTCCTTCCCTCTCCCCTTTCTCCCTCTCCCCCTCCTTCCCTTTCTCCCTCTTTCCTTCTCCCCCTCCATCCCTTCCTCCTCTCCTTCCCTTCCTCCTCCTCCCCTCTCTCTCTCTCCCCCTCCCCCTCCCTCCTTCCCTATCCCCCTCCTTCCCTTTTTCCCTCCTACCCTCTCCCCCTCCTTCCCTTTCTTCCTCTCTCCCTCTCCCCCCTCCCTCTCTTTCTCTCCAATCCAACTCGTAAAAAAACTACATCTTCGGCTCCCGAGTCTAACATGCTGTACGTCATTCGGAAGTTGCTACTTACGGATGTAAACAAAAACAAAAAAAAAAGTCATAAACAACGCTTATTTAAAGTTGCTACTTAAGAAAGAAGGCAAAAAAAAAAAAGAAAAAAAAAAAAAAAAAAAAAAAAAAGAGAGAGAGAGAGAGAGAGAGAGAGAAAGAAAGAAAATAAAGTTGCTACTTCTGGACGATAAAAAAAAAAAAAAAAAAAAAAATGTAATATCACAAGACACGATATTACGTAATAAGAGGGCCAGAACCTGAGGCACATGTGATTACAGAGCCAATGAAGGAAGGGCTGCCAAGGGTGTTTGTGCGTCGCCAGAGGGAGGGAGGGAGGGGGAGGTGAAAGGGAAAGGGGTGGGGGTGGGGGGGATGGGAATAAGGGTGAGGTAGAGGAGAATGGAAGGAGGATGGGGTGGGGGGATGGGAATAAGGGTGGGGTAGAGGAGAATGGAAGGATGATGGGGTAGGGAGGAGGGTTTGGGAGGGAGGGGGGTTAAAGGGGTGGTGGTGAAAGGGAAAGGGGTGGGGGTGGGGGGATGGGAATAAGGGTGGGGTAGAGGGGAATGGAAGGATGATGGGGTAGGGGGGAGGGTTTGGGAAGGAGAGGAGCGGCTGGCGGAAGGGGGGAGGGCGAGGAAAGGTAGGGGTTAAGGGATGATGAATGGGAGGAGGAGAGGGGGGAGGGGGTAGAGGGTAGATGGATAGATGGAGGGAAG
>NW_028234437.1:29460941-29465941 GCF_977035675.1 Penaeus japonicus | reverse complement strand
TTTTCAGTTCCTCTCCCCATCCCCTCCCCCTCCTCCCTCCCTCCCTCCCTTCCACTTTCAAAAATTTCCTCTTACTAACCCCTCCCACCCCATCTCCCCTCCCCCTCTACGAAGACCCTCCCCCCCATCTCCCCCCTCCCCCTCTACGAAGACACCCCATCTCTGCCCCTTCTCCCCCCCCCCATCTCCTCTCCCCCTCTACGAAGACCCCCCCCCATCTCCCCTCCCCCTCTACGAAGACCCCCTTCTCCCCCTCCCACTCCCACTCCCACTTCTGTAAGACCATCATTAGCGAAATCCTAAGGAACCATAATCAACCACAACAGTTTCAGCATTAGCGATCACTCCCAACAACAATAGCTCCGGCGTCAGCAACAGTAGCAGTGGCATAACCACCACCGACGTCAGCACCACCAAAACAACAATACCAACACCAGCATCACCAACGGAACACGGAACAACAACATCCGCATCACCACCAAACAGCATCACCCAAAACAACACCATAAAAAAAAACATCTG
The DNA here is from genome assembly GCF_977035675.1 of Penaeus japonicus. Lineage (NCBI taxonomy): Eukaryota > Metazoa > Arthropoda > Malacostraca > Decapoda > Penaeidae > Penaeus > Penaeus japonicus. Next base: position 29,465,419 of record NW_028234437.1, on the reverse strand, counting down.
CATCAACTACAACAAACAATAAAACCTCGGGCTGCCGCATCTCCCCCCCCCCTTCCCTCCCTATCTCCCTCCCTCCCGTACCCTCCCCCATCCCCCCCCTTCCCTCTGCACAGCCCCCCCCCCCATCCCCCTCCCCCTCCCTCAAACCCTCCCCCTCACCCTCCCCCCACCCCAGCGCTGGCATCCGCACAAACAACACCGCATCCCCCGCTCCCTCCTTCCCTCTCCCTCTCCCTACACGCCCCTACCCCTCCCCCGCCCTTCTTCCGCACCACCAACAATAGCAGCGGCGCCCGTGCCCTCCGGTGCACTTCGGGAGCATCTGCCGAGTGATTAATTAACCATGTAATGCGCTGCAGGTATTGACAGGGAAACCTGTTGACGGGGACGGGCGGGGAAGTTAATATGGGCGGGATGGACGGGGGACGGGAGGGGGGAAGGGGAGGGGAGGGGAGGAGGAAGGGAGGGTGTGTATATATATATATATATATATATATATATATATATATATATATATATATATATATATATATAGATATATATTATTTATATGTGTACACAAACACACACACACAACACACACACACACACACACCACACACCAATCACACTCACAAACAGACACACACACACACACACACACACTCGCACGCATGCACGCACACATATGTGTGTGTAGGGTGTGTGTGTGCGTGCGCAACTTCTTGCGGTAGCGTGCGTGCGTGCGTGCGTGCGTGCGTGTGTGTGCTCTTTCTCTCTCTCTCTCTCTCTCTCTCTCTCTCTCTCTCTCTCTCTCTCTCTCTCTCTCTCTCTCTCTCTCTCTCTCTCTCTCTCTCTCTCTCTCTCTCTCCATACATACTTACATTTTTTTCTATCTATCTATATCCATATCTATCTATCTATCTATCTATCTATCTATATCTATCTCTCTCTCTCTATACACCTACTTAATTCAGTCCCCTACACCAATATATTTAAGTAAAAGAAAAGAAAGAAAACTATAAACCATAACCCACGACAAATTTCACAAACTGCCTTCACTTTCTGGCTCTCCCCTGATTTGTGGCACAGCAGGACACTGCCTCACATCCGATAGCCATATCCTCCAGTTTTTAATAGGCCTATATATTCTCCTCAAGACACTTGGGAATGTTATAAATTTGATCACAGCGGAGGTCCTTCCAACTAGCCGTCATGAGGGTTTATTTTCGTATTGATTTCGTGTGGGGATTTGACCCTTGTTGCATGTAGGCCTATTTGTGTCACATGGAAGGTGACGTGTGGAATTGTTACTGCAATCTAATTCATGGTAGGGTAGAAAACTTCTATTCATGGTAGACCTAGTTAGTAGCAGAGATAAACTTTTCTTCATGGTAGACATCAAAAAGATTAAATTATAGTTATGGGAGGGAGAGAAAGAACACTAGAAAAAAATTCGTTCATGGTAGGAAAAAAAAAACAAGACGAGAGAGAAAAACACCCACTCATTACAAAGGAAAAAAAACATTCACAGTAGTTTAAAAAAAATAAAAAAAATAAAAAAAAGAAAATATAAAGGAAACCCCGTCCATGGTAGAGGAAAACCCCAAACGATGGCGTTAGATTGGCCCTACCCCCTACCACCACCACCCCTTCACCCCCCCCCCCCAAAAAAAAAGAAAAAAACATCAATGTTGCATGCAGCTTTATGGTCCGGCTTTACGATCCCTGGGAGGTCGATGAGCAACTAGAGTAAACATGGCGCTGGTCACGGGTTCCGTGTCCTTTGGTTGATGGGGAGGGGGAGGGAGCGAGGGAGAGAGAGAGAGAGAGAGAGAGAGAGAGAGAGAGAGAGAGAGAGAGAGAGAGAGAGAGAGAGAGAGAGGGGGGGGAGGAGGAGAGAGAGAGAGAGAGAGAGAGAGAGGGAGAGAGAAGAGAGGAGTAGATGCAGAGGAGAGAGAGAGAGATGAGGTGGAGAGGAGAGGAGAGAGAGATGAAGAGAGAGTAGAGAGAGAGAGAGAGAGAGAGAGAAGGGGACTTGAGAGAGTGAGTGAGAGAGAGAGAGAGCAAAGAGAGAGAATGAGAGAGAGAGAGAAAATGAGAGAGAGAGGAGAGAGATGAGTGAAGAGGAGAGAGGAGTGAGAGGGAGAGAGAGAAGGATGAGGAGGGAGGGCGGGAGGGGAGAGAGAGAGAGAAGGAGGGGCAGGGGTGGAGAGGGAGGGAGGGAGGTGGGAGGGAGGTGAGGAGAGAGATACCAGTGGAGAGAGAGAGGTCGACGAGAGAGAGAGAGAAAATGAGAGAGAGAGAGAGAGAGAAACAAAAAGAGATAAACAGAAAGAGAAAGTGAGAGACACATAGAAAGACAAAGAAAAAAAAAACGATAGGTGTTCGACATAGCCAAAAACAAACAAACAAACAAACAGACAGACAGAAGAAAAAAAAAAAAAAAAAAAAAAAAAAAAACAGATAAGAGAAGAATACCCCGCGTCCCGATCGCCAACAACGGAATGGAATAAAGACGCCAGCAAGGGAACGGCAAGTTGCAACGAACTCAATCGCATTCCCAATAAACGACGCCAGACTTTCCCTACAATAGTCGCAAGTGAAGTCTTCTGTTAACAAACTTTCTTTTATTTACCCTCTATTTTCTTTTATTTTCCCTTTATTTTCTTTTATTTATCCTTTATTTTCTTTTATTTTACCCTTTATTTACTTTTATTTACTCTTTATTTTCTTTTATTTATCCTTCATTTACTTTTATTTACTCTTTATTTCATTTAATTTTCCCTTTATTTTCTTTTATTTTCCCTTTATTTTATTTTATTTACCCTTTATTTTCTTTTATTTTTCCTTTATTTTCTTTTATTTACCCTCTATTTTCTTTCATTTTCCCTTTATTTCATTTTATTTTCCCTTTATTCTATTTCTTCTTATGTATATTTGTACAATTCATCCGAAACCTGAAGTTAAATAAATAAAGCAAGATGTAGAGAGAATGTTGCAATACGGATTGTTAGAAAGAAAGACAAGTCGAAAAACGTGTTTGAACAAGTTGCACTTGTGGCGTGTGTGTGTGTGTGTGTGTGTGTGTGTGTGTGTGTGTGTGTGTGTGTGTGTGTGTGTGTGTGTGTGTGTGTGTGTGTGTGTGTGTGTGTGTGTGTTTGCGTGTGCGAGTGAATAAGAGAGCGAGTGAGTGAGTAAGTGAGTGAGTGAGTGAGTGAGTGAGTGAGTGAGTGAGTAAGTAAGTAAGTAAGTAAATAAGTAAGTGAGTGAATGAGTGGGTAATTAGGCAAGCAAGCAAGCAATTAAGTAAATGAGTGAGTACTTACCTGTTTATATATATATATATATATATATATATATATATATATATATATATATGCGTGCAAATCCATCCATATGCATATATATATATCCACACCCAACCCTAATACAGCAAGATACACAACCACAAAACCCACAAAGACTAAACATCACCAACGAACCTCAGGAAAAGTAAAACAAACAACATAACAACATAACAATAGAGCAACAAACAAACAAACAAACCCACACAAAAACAACAACACTCTTATCTCTTCAACTCGTAGCGAACATAGTTCGCGTTTCGTGTTGATGTGGCGGCAGAAAAAACCCCCACCACCAGAAAAAACCCACCAAAACACCCAACCGAGTTCTATCAAGAAAGGAAGGAAGTAAATAAAAACAAAAAACCCCTGGGAAAAACAAACGCCACCCTGGCGAGGACCATTACCCTTATTTACGTTCTTCTAGGGATGAGGATTCCTGCGTTATATGGTCACATATTATTTTCTTTTTCCCCACAATTCCAATTCCACATTTTCTCTTCCTTTTTTTTTTTTTTCCGTTGTTTCCGACCTTTTCTAAGGGTTCTAAGGGTCATCCTAAGGAAGAAGAGTCTAAGCGGATCGTAGGATGAACATTATCCTTAAAAGAGGATGGTCAAAAAGAGCTTTTATTTCGTTTTTTTTTTTTTTTTTTTGGGGGGGGGGGGTTAAGAGGGATGGCCGATAGGCCTACCCTACGTATTGTGGATGAAGCAATGAAGGAATGAGGGTAATCGGGAAGGATTGGGTAGATGTAATAGTATGTAATGAAGAGTGTTTAAGCTGTTAGAGAGGGGAAATGACAGAAGGAGAGGGAGAGGGAGAGGGAGAGAGGGAGGGAGGGAGGGAGGGAGGGAGGGAGGGAGGGAGGGAGAGAGAGAGAGAGAGAGAGAGAGAGAGAGAGAGAGAGAGAGAGAGAGAGAGAGAGAGAGAGAGAGAGAGAGAGAGAGAAAGAGAGAGACGTAGAGAGAAAGCGAGAGCTAGAGAGCGAAAGAGAAAGAGAAAGAAATAGAGAGAGAAAGATAAAGAAATAGAGAGCGAAAGAGAAAGAAATAGAGAGAGAAATAGAGAGAAAAAGAGGAAATAAAGAGATAGAGAACGAAAAAGAAAGAAAGAGAGAGAGAATAGATTTTTCAAAAAATCGAAAAAAAA
>NW_028234437.1:29457920-29460841 GCF_977035675.1 Penaeus japonicus | reverse complement strand
AGATAAAAATGTCGAAGAAAAATGAATAAAAAAAAGACGGACACAGCGAGTTGCGAGTAAAATCATGAGTTCCCTAAAAAGGTAAAAAAAAGTCATATGGCTAATTAAAGAAGAAGAAGAAGAAGTAGAAGAAGAAGAAAAAAATAATAATAAAAAAAAAATAAATAAAAGCGAGTTGCGAGTTCCCGCTAAAAGTCAGGCGAGTTTATAAGGAAATGAAACCACATGGCCGTTTATAGAAACACGAAAATAAGTTGAGTTTTCAGTTCTCAAAAAGCCACGTGGATAGTCTGTGAAAGAGAAAATAAAACCCAAGAGCTGAGTTTAAGAAAAGCCAGGAAAAGAAACAAGACGATGACGTAAGCCTAAAAAGGGCGGGAATAAAAACAATGAGAGGAGTTATAACAAAAAAGGAGGTGGGGGTGGGGGGTGGGGGGTGTAGATATGATGTGAGTTCGTGAGGAGGAGGTTCAACTTGACTCATAACTAAACAATGAATAAAAAAGGTAATGAGCTGAATTCACACACACACACACACACACACACACACACACACACACACACACACACACACACACACACACAAACAAAACAGTCATACAACGTTAGAAAAAAATAATGAGGTGTCGAGAAATAAGTAACCTTTATTATCGAATGAGTTGGCGAGATGAGTCAAGAAATACGACAGATGGGTAAACCAGAGTCTTGGACTAAGGCGTGAGTAAATCAATCATCTGGCATCGATTGGCGTTGATGAGTCAGGGAGTGAGTTAGTGAAAGAGTACGTGACCCGTGGAGACACAATGACACGATGAGGAAAAACATATTTCTCCGTCTGTGTCTGTGTCTGTGTCTTCCTCTATTTTCTCTTTCTCTTTCTCTCTCTCTCTCTCTCTCTCTCTCTCTCTCTCTCTCTCTCTCTCTCTCTCTCTCTCTCTCTCTCTCTCTCTCTCTCTCTCTCTCTCTCTCTCATAAAAAAAAAATATATATATTCATACAATTACATATTCATCTATCTTTACATACATACTTATATACATATAAACACATATACATATACACACCACCACACCACCCAGCACCACCCAGCACCACCCACAAACCCACCCGCCTTCAACACCACAACACCTCTTCTCTCGACGCCCCTAACAAAGACTATTTCATCGGGGTCTTTCCTCGCCCCAGAGAATAGATAACAGAGACCCTTTTATGACCACAGAGGGGGCTGGAGGAGGGGGGAGGTGGAGGAGGGGGCTGGAGGAGGGGGATGGGGGTAGGAGGGTATTAGAGAGGGGGCTGGAGGAGGGGGCTGGAGAAGGGGGGCTGGAGGAGGGGGATGGAGGAGGGGGTTGGAGGAGGGGGGGGTGGAGGAGGGGGGTGGAGAAGGGGGGGCTGGAGGAGGGGGCTGGGGAGGGGGAAGGAGAAGGGGGTAGGAGGTTAATAGGGAGGGAGTCTATAGGAAGGGGGTGGGGGATGCTGGAGGGGAGGGGGGTGAGAGAGAGGTGGGTCTGGAGGAGGAAGGGGAGGGGGGTTATTGGGGGAATTGGTGGGAGAAGGACTTGGGGGGGGAGTGGGGGTACTAGTATAGGGAGGGTAGGGGGTTGAGGAGGTGGAGGTGGAGGTTGAGGTGGAGATATGGGTGGAGGTAGAGGAAGAAGTAGAGATGGAAGTGGAAGCAGAGGTGGAGGTAGAAGTAAAGGTGGAAGTGGAGGCGGAGGCGGTCGAGGAGGAGGAGAAAGGGGAAGAGGTAATAAAAGGTGCCTTGGATAGTGGTGGAGGAACAGGTGTGGATAGAGACGAAAGTGGAAACGTGAATATCGACACAAGGAGTGGAGGCGTGGATAGTAGTGGAGTAAAACACCAAAAACAACAACAACCAACAAGAATAGCAATCTAAGAAGCAAATCCTAAATAGAAGCTGACGCAAAAAAAAAAAAAAAAAAAAAAAAAAAAACACGGAACTAAAAGAAAGAGCGACAATCCAAGAACGCTTCAAATACGGAAGTGAAAAGAAACGGACAAAGCATATATGGCGAACAAAGAACAACAAAGAACACAACATAACGACGCTTCATGACGCTTCGAGTCTTCCTTTACCTCCTACTAAGCTCGTTTATCATTTTTGTTTTTTTCTTCTTCTTCTCCTTTCCTCTTGTTCTTATTTCCTCTCATTCAAGGTCTGACTCGACTGGTTGTCTTCGAGAATTAGTCGGTCTGTGCAACGCCTTCGAGGTCTGTCCATTTTAGAAGAGGAATTATCGTCAGGTATTTCGGTTCTGTTAATTCATTCGACTTTTTGTAGTTTTATCTTTATTCTTTTTTTTTTCTTATGTACGTATTTACTTAACGTTTTACTTATTTATTTTTTTATCTCTTAACTAGTAGAATAGTAGAACAGGAGAGAGGGACTTGGATAATTCTACGAGAAGACGAAAAGCAAAAAAAGGAAAAAGAAAAAATAACAAAAACAAAAATCAAGAAATAACTTAAGTATAGATGAGGTGAAATGTTATAAACATTAAATAAAAATTCAAATTCTATTTCAATCTCTACCCCATCCCTCCCTTTTACTCCCCCCCCACTCCTTCCTCCCCTCCTCTTTTCGATCCTCTCCCCCTCCACCAACCCCTCTGCCCACACCCCACGCCACCCCCCCCCTCTCCCCCTCCCACCTTTCTTGTCCACCTTCGTTCTTCCCCTGTCCTCCACACCCTACCCCTCTCCCTTTCTTTTTTATCTTCCCCCCTCCTCCCTAACCCCTTTCCGCTTCCAGCTTCCCCTCTTCCTCCTCACACTAACCCCCTCCTCTCCCCCTTCCCCCCTTCTCCCCTCCCCTTTACCTACCCATACCAACCCCTTCTCACTTCCTCCTCCTCCTCCTCCTCCTCCTCCTCCTCGTCCTCCTCCTCCTCCCCTTTACC
>NW_028234437.1:29440420-29442920 GCF_977035675.1 Penaeus japonicus | reverse complement strand
AAACGAAAGAAAGAGATATATATAGAAATTGAAAAGCAGTTAATAACAAGATACCGTTCAGGAATCTGATAAAAGGAGAGAGATTAAAAAAAACGACAAAAGTGAAAGAAAGAGGAAAAAACCGAAAGTGGCCAAAGTGAACGAGGCCGATAGTAAAACGAAGATAAAAGGAAGAGGGGAAAACTGAGAGAGAGTGGAAAAAAGGGAAAGAAAAAAAAAAGGAAAGACCAAAGAGGGAAAAGAAAGAACGAGTAAAATAAATAAAACAAAAACAGAAATAAGAAAGAAAGAATAGAAGAAACAGATAAAAATAAACAGAGGGGAAAGTTTACAGAAAGAATAAAAGAAACAAAAGTAAACAAGAAGAAAAGAAAAATATAAAAAAAATACTCGGAACACATGATCTTATTTCTTTTCAGACACACTCCCCCCCCACCCCTCCCACTTCACTTAACCTTCTCCCTCCCTCCCTCCCTTACCCCGATCAACCAAACCCCAATACCCCCCCACAACCCCTCCCTCCCTCCCCCCCAACCCACCCACACCCACACACACACCCAAAAAAAATCGAAGCACGACCCTCTCCCCCCTCCCCCCCCCCCCAAAAAAAAAACGAAAAAAAAACGAAAAAAAAACGAAAAAAAAAAAAAACTCGAACCCAAATCCACTCGTTGGCTTGACCTTTCATTCTTCCTCGTGCACAAAGGGCATCGCAACACAGCCATATCTTCAACGGATTGAAAGACTCTTCATTATTGATCAAGTCAGTCAATTCCCCCCCCCCCCCCGCCATCGCCATCCGAGAGACGGAGTTCCGGTAGAGATTGAGGGAACACGATCGGCGAGAGGGAGAGGGAGAGGGAGACGTTTGCGTGTGTTTTGATGAGTCGTGAGTCATGAGTCGGGAGTTGTGAGTCGTGAGTCAGTCATGAGTCAAGAGCCGTGAGTCGTGAGTTGTGAGTCATGAGTCGTGAGTCATGAGTCGGGAGTCATGAGTCGTGAGTCATGAGTGGTGAGTTATGAGTCGGGAGTCATGAGTTGTGAGTCGTGAGTCGTGAGTCGTGAGTCATGAGTCGGGAGTCTGGAGTCATGAGTCGGGAATCATGAGTCGTGAGTCGTGAGTTGTGAGTCGTGGGTCATGAGTCGTGAGTTGTGAGTCATGAGTCGTGAGTCATGAGCGGTGAGTCATGAGTTGTGAGTGGTGAGTCATGAGTCATGAGTTGTGAGTGGTGAGTCATGAGTCGGGAGTCATGAGTCGTTTGTGTATTTTAATCTTCAAAAGTAATTATGAAATTGCCTACTGTGATTTCTACGGTGCCAAAACCAAAAATTTTAATCGATTTTTTACAGTACTTTTAGTACTTATTTTACCTTTTTACTATAGTGTCTCCAGCTGTCTCCTGAATTTTTTCGAAGTGAAAAAATATTTCAAAATTTTCTAAAAATTCTGGTGAAAAAAGATTTTGGTGCCGGGCGTGCAGAACGTAAAAACGAAATCGACTGAATGAAAAAAAAAGAAAAAAAAAAGAAAGAAAAAAAGGGGTGAGTAAACATTAATTTTTTCGGCAATTTCAAGGTCCGTATCGGATTCTTCGGTCGAAAATAGGCCTACTGGCAATTTTTCAGAAAATTTCATGAACTTCATTTTTTTGGCCAAAAATGCTCAAAAAGTACGGCGATTTCAAGGTCCTAATCGGTTTCAACGGTCAAAACTAGGCCTACAGGCATATTTTCAGAAAATTTTATAAACTTTTATAAATTTTTTTTAGCCAAAATCTCGTGTCACCCTAAGTAGGAATGCTTGTTAGACTTGTTTGATGCCTCGCGTCGATTGTTTGTCTTACCGATTGTTTAGAAGTGATTGTTTGATTTGTTTTATAGAAATCCGCGTCGGCCATTTTTGTTGTTTGTCAATGTTCGTTGTAAGCTTTGTTAGTTTCAAAGTTTGTTATGTCGGAAACCGTCGATATTACTAAAATAAAGAAAAGAAAAGAATAGAAAAAAAAGAAAAAAAATATATATGTATATATATATGTATATATATATATATATATATATATATATATATATATATATATATTGTTTGAGATTTTCGGTATTTGAAAACTTACTTTGATTGAAAATGTCTATCAATGAAAATGTCTTGTGTAGTCTTAATCGTTGTCAGCTTCTTAACCCACAGTTATATATTTTTTCTCTTAACGTTTATATATATATATATATTTTTTTCTTTTTCTGGTCTCCTTTCATAGTTATTTTCCTATATCCATATACGACATCGATGCAACACGCCGAAATTTGCATAACACCTTAATAATATTTGCAATTTACCCTTATTTTCGTTATATTCATTTATCTCCTAAACCTTCACGTTTATTACTTTTTTTCATTCCCCCTTTTACTTTCTCTCTATTTACCTCTCATCTTACCGGCGTATTTTTCTCCTGTTTTTTTTTTTCTCTTCGAAATAGACTTTCAGATAGATAAAAAAATATATATT
>NW_028234437.1:29432920-29435420 GCF_977035675.1 Penaeus japonicus | reverse complement strand
CACTCCCACTCCCACTCCCACTACCATTCACTCTCTCTCTCACTCACCCTCACCCACTCCCACACCCACACCCACTCCCACTCCCTCTCCCTCTTCCTCACTCTCTCCCTCACCATCAACCTCACCTTCTCTATCTACCTCCCTCTCTAACTATCTTCCCTCTCTCTCTCTCTCTCTCTCTCTCTCTCTCTCTCTCTCTCTCTCTCTCTCTCTCTCCCCCCCGCACCCCCATATTCTCATGCCTCCTCCCTCGAGCAATCTCCGCCCCTAAGTCGCCTCACAGATGCAAGAACAGCTGCTGTGAGGGAACGCTGCGAACAATGCAGGTTGATCTGCAATTCCGAGCGAGGCCGTATCACCGCAATAACATGTGCGCGTGCGCTTCTGTTGCATAAGTAGTTTGCGCGTGTGGCAAGAGGTTGAAAATGGGAGATCGGCCGCGGTCCGAATTACCATAAACATTTGGGGTCGGTTAATATAACAACACAAACACAACAGGGCAGACAAGCATAGAAAACGGAGTCGATTCTAAACCGACATGAATACAGCAGACTGGGTGGTTATGCGTGGAGGTTAAATATGTTAATCTGTGCTAAAACGGAGTATGTGTTGGGGGGGAGGGGGGAGGGGGGAGGGAGGGAGATACATTTAAAAGATTTGAAATATATATAAGCAAACAAACAGCTAATAAATGGATGATGGCGGGGTGATATATGGAAACAAATATACAAACAAACAAGTAATGAATTTAATAAATGGAGGGAATATATCTAAAACTTGAATGAATATATGAGGGGGGTGAGGAGATAAATTTGACAGAAACAAAAACAAAAAACAAAGAGTTAATGAATAAGGGAGGCGACATATCTAAATATACACTCAGACGAGTAAAAATAAATGAAACCAATAAAAACAATAAACAAGGAAACTAAAAAAAAAACGAAATAAATAAATAGTTACCAAAACAAAAGACTAAAACAATAACAAAAATCGTTAGTGAGTAAAAATAAAAAAATAAAATAAAAAAGGAATTCAAGTAAAGATAAATCACTGTAAACAAAAAAAAAAACAAAAAAAAAAAAATTATCCACTATCTTATAAGTACATATATCACAAAGTTCATTCTTGGATAATACTGTCATCATTGTTACTAACGCAATAACAAAATCAATGATAATAAAATCAATAGTAGTAGCAGTGACAGCAATGATAATGATAATGATAATAATAATAATGGCAATGATAGTACTAATAGTGATAATAATGATAAATAATAATAATAATAATAATAATAATAATAATAATAATGTCAATCATAATAATATCAATAACAATAATAATGATACTAAAGAAAATAAACGACGATAATAATAATAACAACAACGACAACAACATTAATAATAATAATAATAATAATAATCATAATGATAATAATGACAATAATGCTAATAACAACAATAACAATAATCATTGTATAAAATAACAATGATAATCATAACAATAATAATAACAATAATAATTATAATAATACAAATAATAACAATAATAATAATCATAATCATTATCACCATCATAATAACAACAACAACAACAACAACAAACAAACAAACAAACAAACAAACAACCAACCAATCAAAACACCACCACCTCCGTGAGGACACCGAACAAACCTCGACCCAGGACGAAGTATTAAGACATGTGTGGCTCGAGGGCCATCTTCAAGTTGGACCTTGAATTATATATGTGAGTATCGATCAAATGCCTCCCCGTGCTTGTGACACTCCCGACTCGATGCTTTCATTCCCTGTGACTTCGGTTGAATGTGAGGGTGGAGCGAGCAGGGTGGAGCGAGCATGGTGAGTGTTGCAAGGAGGTAAAGCAAGCAAGCAAGGTGGAGCGAGCATGGTGAGTGTTGCAAGGAGGTGGAGCAGGCAAGGTGGAGCGAGCATGGTGAGTGTTGCAAGGAATTAAAGCAAGCAAGGTGGAGCGAGCATGGTGAGTGTTGCAAGGAATTAAAGCAAGCAAGGTGGAGCAAGCATGGTGAGTGTTGCAAGGAATTAAAGCAAGCAAGGTGGAGCGAGCATGGTGAGTGTTGCACGGAGGTAAAGCGAGCAAGGTGGAACAAGCAAGGAGGTAAAGCAAGCAAGGTGGAGCAGGCATGGTGAGTGTTGCAAAGAAGTAAGGAGGTAAGGTGGAGCGAGCAAGGTGAGTGTTGCAAGGAATTAAAGCAAGCAAGGTGGAGCGAGCATGGTGAGTGTTGCAAGGAATTAAAGCAAGCAAGGTGGAGCGAGCATGGTGAGTGTTGCAAGGAATTAAAGAAAGCAAGGTGGAGCGAGCATGGTGAGTGTTGCAAGGAATTAAAGCAAGCAAGGTGGAGCGAGCAAGGTGGAGCAAGCAAGGAGGTAAAGCAAGCAAGGTGGAGCGAGCAAGGTGGAGCAAGCAAGGAGGTAAAGCAAGCAAGGTGGAGCGAGCATGGTGAGTGTTGCAAGGAATCAAAGCA
>NW_028234437.1:29412920-29422920 GCF_977035675.1 Penaeus japonicus | reverse complement strand
GCGTATTGTGGTGTGGCGTGTCGTTTCTACTACACAATTTGTGCGTGTTGCGATAAGATGCGTCGTGGCGGAATCTATTTGACCAATAAGCAACGCATAAAAGCCTTTGAACACATTTACATAAAGAAAATCAACAAAAAACAGATACAGAATGACAGACAACCTAAATCCGACACTATTTCATCCGTCAGAGAAACATACAGTAACGACACTAAATATGTGCATAATTCACACACGCATATAGGCTACATACGTTGATTAAAATGCGGTTACCATATGCAAATTATTGCCAAATGAGGCCTAATGATGAATGTATTCATAATCCTAATAATATCAACAATGGTAATCCAGGTGATAATGATGATGATGATGATGATGATGATGATGATGATGATGATGATGATGATGATGATGATGGTGATGATGATGATGATGATGATGATGATGATGATGATGATGATGGTGATGATGATGATGATTACGATATAATTCACTTTGATTTTCATTTCTCATTTGACCATCCGCTTATGATTTCAAAGTACGATCTGTCTGGAATAAAACGCGTTTTTCTCCGCGTCATCTGAAACACAAAGAAGAAAAAAAACAAAATAAAACTAATCAAACAGACGAGCTTAACCAAAAAAAAAAAAATAATAATAAATAAACAAAAAATAAAAAAATAAAAAAATCCCCCAAAAGACTAAAAATAAACTCCTAATCAAACATCAAATTGGAAAGTCGACCGGATAAAGAGCGAGCGAGAAAATAAAAATAAAAAAATCTTAAAAGAAGAAAAGAAATGTTCAAATGTTTACAAGAAGATATTCGAGACGTTTCATTACTGGGCGTCTTTCAAGGGAAATCTGGGTCCTTAGATTCAGGGCTGAAAGACTATTACGAGTCCCTTGGTGTGACTAAATACAACCAACGCTCAGGCGAGGAGATTAAATTGATTTCTTTCTTAAAGTTGATTTGAGTTTCTCTTATTCTTTGTCTTTGTTTCTCTCTTTTTTTTCTCTATCTCTCTTTCTCTTTGTTTTTTCTTTTTCTCTTTCTCTTTCTCTATCTCTCTTTCTCTTTCTCTTTCTCTTTCTCTTTCTCTCTCTCTCTCTCTCTCCCTCTCTCTTTTGTTGGTTCTTCCGAATCACAGAGTGTTAACAAAGAGGTAGAAGACAAAAAAATAGCAACATGAATAACAACATGCATAGATATGAAAAATTAAAGAAAAAAAATCGAAAAAGGAAGACAAAAAAATAAACATGAAAAGTGCTGACTCATCCTCACCCAGCGGGGGGGCCATGAGAAAATTCCCAGCCTGATAAAACCTATGGCCACATTTAGGCAATAGTGTCCAAAGTTTATCAGCTAATGAAGGTGTAGGAGAGAGAGAGAGATAGAGAGAGAGATGCGAGATACGAGAGAGCGAGAGAGAGAGCGAGGGAGGGAGGGAGGAGAGAGAAGGAGCGGAGCTGAATGAGAGGAGAGAGGAGAGACGAAGATAGAAGACGAGAGAGATAGAGAGAGATGGAGGAGGGATGAGAGAGGGTGGGAGGGAGGTGAGAGAGAGACGAGAGAGAAAGAGAAGAGGAGAGAGAGAGAGAGAGAGAGACGGGAGAGAGACGAGAGAGAGAAAGAAAAGAAAAAGAAGCTAGATGAGAGAAAGAAAGAGAGAGAGCAGTGAGGGAGGGAGGGACGACGGGGAGGGAGAGGATGCGAGGAGAGAGAGAGAGAGAGAAGGAGGAAAGAGAGAAAGAGCGAGAGACGATGAGAGAGGAGAGTGAGGAGTGAGAGCAGGAGAGAGAGAGAGAGAGAGAGAGAGAGAGAGAGAGAGAGAGAGAGAGAGAGAGAGAGAGAGAGAGAGAGAAAGAGAGAGCGAGAGACGCAACCCTTCCTAACTGGCACTGACATCATCCCCAATCGTCCATCCTCCGGCCAGTGCCATCCGAGGAACAGCACGGGTGACATTACCGTATGGGCGATTGCGGCTCTGTGAGGCTGCGGGGGAAGGCAACGGGGAGTGGAGGAAGGGGAGTGAAGGATAAAGGGATGAGAAGGGAGAGAGGGAGGGGGAAAGAAGGATAAGGAGAAGGGAAAAGGGGAAGAGATGGGAGAGAGGGAGGGGAAAGAAGGATAAAGGGAAGAGAAAAGGGGAAGAGATGGGAGAGAGGGAGGGGGAAAGAAGGATAAAGGGAAGAGAAGGGAGAGAGGGAGGGGAAAGAAGGATAAGGAGAAGGGAAAGGGGGAAGAGATGGGAGAGAGGGAGGGAGAAAGAAGGATAAGGAGAAGGGAAAAGGGGAAGGCAACGGGGAGTGAAGGAAGGGGAAAGAAGGATAAGGGGAAGAGAAGAGAGAGAGGGTGAGGAAAGAAGGAAGGGGAGAGAAGGATAAGGAGAAGGGAAAGGGGGAAGAGAGGGGAGAGAGGGAGGGGGAAAGAAGGATAAAGGGAAGAGAAGGGAGAGAGGGAGGGGAAAGAAGGAAGGGGAGAGAAGGATAAAGGGAAGAGAAGGGAGAGAGGGAGGGGAAAGAAGGAAGGGGAGAGAAGGATAAGGATAAGGGAAAAGGGGAAGAGAGGGGAGAGAGGGAGGGGGAAAGAAGGATAAAGGGAAGAGAAGGGAGAGAGAGAGGGGAAAGATGGAAGGGAGAGAAAGGATAAGGAGAAGAGAAGGGAGGAAGGACATGAGGAAAGAAAGGAAGGGGACTGAGAGGTTGGAGAGGGGAAAAAGAGGGGGAGGGGAAGTGATGGGAGAGACGGGAGGGGGAAGAGATTAAGGGAAGAGAAGGGAAGAGGGAGGGGACTGAAGGGAAGGGTGAGAGAAGGATAAAGGGAAGAGATAGGCCACGAGGAAGCAGGGAATGAGGAAAGAAGGAAGGGAGAGAGAAGGAAGAGAGAAGGATAAGGAGAAGGAAAGGGGGAAGAGAAGGGGGAGATGGGAGCGGGGAGGGGAAGAAGGATTAAAGGGAAGAGAAGGATAAGGAGGGGGGGAAAGAAGGAAGGGGAGGAGAGAAGGATAAGGAGAAGGGAAAAGGGAAGACTGATCGGGGAGTGACGGAAAAGGGGGAGGAGGAGAAGGTAAGGAAGAGAAGGGAGAGGGGGGGGGGGGGTGGAAGGAAGGGGAAGAGAGAAGGAGAAGGAAGAGGAAAGAGGGAAAGCTTCTCCTGAACGGGGAAGTAGCAGAAGTCAAGAGAAGAAGTCAAGACATGAGGAAGGAAGGAAGGGGAAGAAGGATAAGGGGAAGAGATGGCGCCGCGCTATAACTGAAGGACATGAGGAAAGAAGGACAGGGTTTGAGAGAAGGATAAGGAGAAGGGAAAGGGGGGAAGGCTAGGCATGAGAATGGGAGAGAGATGGGAGGGGGAGAAGGAATAGAAGGATAAGGAGAAGGGAAAAGGGGAAGGCAACGGGGAGTGAAGGAAGGGGAAAGAAGGATAAAGGGAAGAGAAGGGAGGAGGATATGAGGAAAGAAGGAAGGGGAGAGTAGGATAAGGAGAAGAGAAAAGGGGAAGAGATGGGAGAGAGGGAGGGGGAAAGAAGGACAAGGGGTGAGGAAGGGGAAGGACATGAGGAAAAAAGGAAGGGGAGATAAGGATAAGGAGACGGGAAAAGGGGAAGGCAACGGGGAGTGAAGGAAGGGGAAAGAAGGATAAAGGGAAGAGAAGGGAGAAGGACATGAGGAAAGAAGGATGGGGAGGGAAGGATAAGGAGAAGGGAAAGGGGGCAGAAAAGGGAGAGGGACATGAGGAAAGATGGAAGGGGAGAGAAGGATAAGGAGAAGGGAAGGGAGAAGGACACGAGGAAAGGAGAAGGAGAAGGGAAAGGCCACGAGGAAAGCAGGAAGGGGAAAGAAGGATAAGGGGAAAGGGAAAGGAGAAGAGAAGGGAGAAGGCCACGAAGAAAAAAGGAAGGGGAAAGAAGGTTAAGGAGGAGGGAAAGGGGAAGAAAAGAGAGAGAGGGAAGAGGAAAGAAGGATAAGTGGAAGGGAAAAGGGGAAAAGAAGGGAGAAGGTCACGAGGAAAGAAGGTAGGAGAAGGAAGGATAAGGAAGGATAAGGGGAGGAGAAGGGAGAGAGGGAGGGGGAAAGGGGAAAAGAAGGGAGAAGGGCACGAGGAAGGAAGGAAGGGGAAGAAAAATGGGGAAAGGAAAGTGAAGGAGGAAAGAGGAAAGGGTGAAGGGAGAAGGAAAGGAGAAGAAAAGAGGGAAGGTGAACGGGGGGGGGGGGAAAGGGAAAGGGGAAAGAGTGAAGGAAGAAGGAAAGAGGGAATGGGAGAGAGGAAGGTGAAGGGAGTTTGGAAAGGAGAGAGAAAGGGAAGGGAAGAGAGAGGAGAATCGAGGGGGTTAAAAAAAGAGAGACCTGAAAAAAAGGAAGGAAGGAAGGAAAGAAGTGAAGAAAGCAGGGAAGCAATAGGGAAGGGAAAAAAAGAAAATAAACTAAAAGAAAATAAAAACTAAGAAAAAAAAAACAAGAAAACGAATGACTTTTAAAACAGAGTAATGTAAGTAAGGAAAGCAACACAGGGCTTAAGGGGGGGAGGGGGGAGGGGAGGGGGTTAGGTGATGGAGGGGGGAAAAAAAAAGAGGCGGGGAGGGGGCAGGGGAGGGCGTCAATAATTGGTAATATAGAGCGACTGTAATGAGTGGTACGTGGGAAGGGGAAAGCATTATGGAACGTTTAAATATCGAGGAAAAACATGGAAGAGAAAAAAAAGAGGAAGGGAAAGGAATACGGGATTCATGCATGGGTTTTAGAGCAACTTTGCAGGCCATTGCAAAAAGGTAATCGTTCATGCCCACCAAAAATGCAATGTCCCAGATGGGAACGCTCTCGAGTATTTCAAAATGTATTACAGAAAGACGCACAGAAGAAAAAAACAACTTATTCAAACACACACGTGCACATACATACACATACACACATACCCCTTGACTCTTAAAAGGAGAGATTGAAAAAAGACACAATAAAAAAAAACGATATATATAATTAATATTTTTTTTGTTTTTTTGTTTTTTTTTAATAGATAGCTCGTTTGTTCTTGTTTGTTTGTTTGTTTTCATACAATTAATATCGCGTGAGGATTTTTTTCTTTCTTTTTTATTTTATTTTGTTCGTATTGTTATTTTTCTTTTTTTCTGTAATTTTTATCATTTTTTATTTTTTTTTTTTTTTTCTTCTCTTTTTTTTTTTTTTTTTTTACGCTTTTTTTTTTTTTTTTTTTTTTCCTTTTTTTTTTTTTTTTTTTTTTTGTTTTTTTTTTTCGTTTTATTTTTTTTTCTCGTTTTTTTTTTTTTCGTTTTTTTTTTTGTTTTTTTTTTTTTTTTCTCTCCACTTTTTTTTTTTTTTTTTTTTTTTTTTTCTTTTTGTTTTTTTTTCCCCTTTCCTTCTTTTCATATGTTTTGGGAAGTCGTTGGAGGAGCAGGAGCAGGAGGAGGAGGGGTAGGAGGAGGAGGAGGAGGAGGAGGAGGAGGAGGAGGAGGAGGAGGAGGAGAAGGAGAAAAGAGGAAGGAGAAGGAGAAAGAGAAGGAGAAGGAGGAGAAACGGAGAAAAGAGGAAGGGGAAGGAGAAGGAGAAGGAGAAGGAGAAAGCGAAAGAGAAGGAGTAGAAAAGGAGAAAAAGAAGGAGAAGGAGAAGGAGAAGGAGAAAAGAGGAAGGAGAAGGAGGACGAGAAAAGGAGAAGGAGGACGAGAAAAGGAGAATGAGGACGAGGAAAAGGAGAAGGAGGACGAGAAAAAGGGTAAGAAGGTAAAGGAGAAGGAGGAGGAGCGAGGAGGACGAGGAAAATGGGAAGAAAGAAAAGGAGAAGGAGGACGAGAAAAGGAGAAGAAGGAGGAGCGAGGAGGACGGAGTTGCCGGGCAGAGCTGCGTCTTAATGGGCACGGCTGCAGCGCCACAATAAACACGGGTATCACGGCTTTCTTTTATGCTCCAAGACGTCCGCACACGGATGAGGGGGGGGGCGGGGGGCTGGGGGGGCGGGAAGGGGCGGCCTGGGGGAGGGGGGGTTGGGGGGGCGGGGAAGGGGGGCTGCGGGACTATGGGGGTCGGGCGCGGGGAGGGCCGTCGCGGCGGGCAGGGTCGGGGGCCCGGGCCGGGGCCTCGTCTGCTCCGTGTCTTGCCGCTGACACCTTCCACAGACCTCCTGCCGCCTCCTCTCCCCTTCCTTGCCTTGTCTCGTCCTTCATTCCCCTTCTCTCCTGTGCCCCTCTTTTCCCTATCCCCTTCCCCATGCCGTCACTTTCCCTGTCTCATTCCCCTCATCCTTTTCCCCCTTAATTCCCCTTTCCCTTGTATTCCCCTCCTCGGTCCTTCATCACCCTTACCTCGTCCCCTCTTCCCTGGCTTCCCTCGCTTCCCTTACCCCCCCCCCCCGTCCACCCCCTCTCTCGTCCTCTTCCCCCGTCCTCCCCCTCTCTCGTCCTCTTCCCCCTTCCTCCCCCTCTCTCGTCCTCTTCCCCCTTCCTCCCCCTCTCTCGTCCTCTTCCCCCCCCCCCTCGGGAAAGGAAGGGCGGGAGAAAAAGCTGGAAGAAAATGAAAAGGAAGGTAAGACGAAGAGAGGAAGAACCACGAATAGTAGAGAAGAACAGGGAAAGGAGAGGAAAGGTAAAGCAAGGAAGGCCACAGAGGTAAAGGCAGAAGAAAAAAGAGGTAAGAACAGAGGACAAAGGCATAAAAAAATAAAAGATAGATTCAATGAAAAAAAAATAAACGGTGATAGGGATAAATCAACAAATACTCAGGGAGGGAAGGAAGAAATTACTACACATCTCTGAAGAGAAACAAAGAAGGAAAAAGGACGAGAAACACAAACCAGAAAAGAGGGAGCAGCAGATAAGAGATTCCGAGACACTCGCTTACAACAAAGACGGGACGATCCGAATTTGCTGGAATAGAGAGGATAGGAGAGGAGAGGAGAGGGAGAGGGAGAGGGAGAGGGAGAGGGAGAGAGAGAGGTGGAGGGAGAGGGAGAGGGAGAGGGAGAGAGAGAGGTGGAGGGAGAGGGAGAGGGAGAGGGAGAGAGAGAGGTGGAGGGAGAGGGAGAGGGAGAGGGAGAGAGAGAGAGAGAGAGAGAGAGAGAGAGAGAGAGAGAGAGAGAGAGAGAGAGAGAGAGAGAGAGAGAGAGAGAGAGAGAGAGAGAGAGAGAGAGAGAGAGAGAGAGAGAGAGAGAAAGACACACCGACCTAGAGAAAAAGAGACACAAAGAAAAAAAAAAGTAGATACAAAGACCGAAAGAAAAAAAAAGAAAAAAAAAAGAAACAAACACGAGACACAGAAAAAAAGGAGAGTAAAGAAAAAAAAAATAGAGAGAAAGAAACGGACAACAGAACCCAAGAAAAAGGAAACAAACACAAGAAATAGACAACAGCAAACATACTAATGGAGGGGCAAGAAAAATAAATATACAAAAAAATAAAAAAATAAATATAAAAAAAATAGAATAAATGAAGAAAAAAGAAATTAAAAAACAATCAAAATATATAATAAAAAATAAATTATTTATAAAGATGGAAAAGAAAAATAGAAAACAATAAGTTAAAAAATCAAGCGTTTCACAAAAAAATGAATAAATAGCAAAAAAAAAGAAAAATAAAAATAAAATTAAATATTACGAAATATAAAATAAAAAAATAATTGAAAGCGTTGAAAGGGACGAAGACACAACAGCTGTCGAAGCTTCCCAGCAACGAGCTTTTTTTTTCTTTTTTCCCTTTTCTTTTTTTTTTCTTTTTTTTTTTTTTTTTGAATATTTCGCGATAAATGCAACGAGGAGGAGGGAAAATGGGAAAGGAAATTGGGAAGAAATGGAGAATGTGTTAGGGAATTAGGAGAAAAAGGTGTGATTAGTAGAGAGAGAAAAGGTTTATATAAAAAAAAAAAATGGCACAGGACGTGCGGCTTAACTTGTTATTGGTATATAATGTTGGTGTTTGTGTGGTTATGTGTGTATATATGTATATGTGTGTGTGTGTTGCTCTTTGTATATATAATATATATATATATATATATATATTATATATAATATATATTTGTTTATATATATATATATACATATATATATATATATATATATATATATATATTATATATATATATATACATATGTATATATATATGTATATATATATTTTTTATATATATATATATATATATATATATATATATAAACATACATATATATATATATATATATATACATATATATATATATATATATACATATATATATTTATATATGTATATATATATAAATATATACATATGTATATATATAGATACATAGATAGATATATAGAGAGATATAGACATATACATATATATATATATATATATATATATATATATATATATATATATATATATACATATATATATAATAAACACACACATACACACACATATGTATATATATATATATAAGATATACATATATATATATATATATATATATATTTATATAAGGTAATTTCTAATTTGCCGAAGAATCCCTTACAATCACAATAGGGGCAAGGAAACCTATAAAAATAAGGATCCAAATAAACAAACACCCCCCCTCACCCCAAAAAAAGAGAGAGAGAGGAAAAAAATATATATATATATATTTACACACACACACACACACACACACACACACACACACACACACACACATACACACACACACACATATATATATATGTGTTTGTGTGTGTGTGTGTGTTTATTCTTATATATATATATATATATATATATATATATATATAAATATTATATATATAATATATATATATATATATACATACATATTTCATTTTTAAATAAATAAATAAATAATATTGTCTATATATAAATAAATAAATAAATAAATAATATATATATATATATATATATATATTTATTATATATATATATATAAATATATATATACATATACATACATACATACACAACACACACACACACACACAAGAAAGAAAATCAAGGAAAAAAGAAAAAATTGTTCTGTCATGTGTTTGTGTTAAATTACTCTGAGCCAGACACGTTGAGCTCCGCGCCGGACCCCGGAGGAACAATAATATCTGCAACGTTGCTTTTGCTCGAGTGATTTTAAACATATTACGAGTGGATTTTTTAAAATTCTGTGGGGAAAGAAAAGACCGCATGAAAAGGGAAGTGGAGGGGAGGAGGTTGGGTAGGTAAAGGGAGGGTGTTTATAAAGGGAGGTAGAGGGAAGTAGAAGGAGGTAGTTTTAGGGGTAGAGGGAGGGAGCGTAGTAGAGGGGAGGGAGGTAGAGGGAAGTAGAAGGAGGGAGGGGGAGGGAGGGAGGGGGAGAGAGGGAGAAGGAGAGGGAGAGGGAGAGGGAGAGGGAGAGGGAGAGAGGGAGAGGGAGAGGGAGAGGGAGAGGGAGAGGGAGAGAGAGAGAGAGAGAGAGAGAGAGAGAGAGAGAGAGAGAGAGAGAGAGAGAGAGAGAGAGAGAGAGAGAGAGAGAGAGAGAGAGAGAGAGAGAAAGTGAGAGAGACAGAAAGACAGGTAGAGAGAAAAGCAACATCAACATCAACCACAACAACAACAACAAAAATAAAAACGTCAACAACAAAAACATCAACAACAAAAGCAACATCACCAAACAACACAAACAACAAAAACAACAACAACAACAACAGCTGATCCGGGCCCATTTCCCGAGCGCATCAAAGTTCACCTAATGAATACAAGCTGTGCATTTTTCCCCAAGTAGAATCCATATATAATAGGATATTGCCCAGCCAGCGCTCTTGTAAATAGCGTAGCTTGTAGTCTAAACTTCCCCTCAACACGCCAAAACTTCACCGAACTTCCAGCAGATTTCTTAAGCTCTAGAACAGCTGTGTTATCATGAGTGACGAGAAAATATGAGGATTTTTTTTTTCTTCTATATCCCCCCCCCCACCCACCCTTCCTTCTTGTATGAGGTTGAGGAGGGAGGGTAGGTGGGTGGATGAAGGAGGAGGAGGAGGAGGAGGAGGAGGAGGAGGAGGAGGTAGGAGGAGGAGG
>NW_028234437.1:29405420-29407920 GCF_977035675.1 Penaeus japonicus | reverse complement strand
ACCGGTACTCCTATGGCACGAAGCAGTGCAGATGAGAAGAGGAGAGAGCGAAAGTTGGAAGTTCGCCGGCCACACACGCTCGTTTCATTGGGCTGTTTGTCTTGGGTGGTAAAGCGGGAAGTGGCACAGCATTAGAAAGAAAGAAAGACGAGAATGAGAGAAAGAGTAGTAGTCTCGCTGAGGGAGAGAGGAGAAGACGGGAGGGAGGGAGGGAGGAGGGGGGAGGGCGCGAGAGAGAGAGAGAGAGAGAGAGAGAGAGAGAGAGAGAAGACGAGAGAGATTGAGATGGGATGGAGCCCATGAGATGAGAGAAGATGATGAGAGCAGAGAGAGAGAGAGAGAGAGAGAGAGGGAGGGGAGACGGAGAGAGAGAGAGAGAGAGAGAGAGAGAGGGGAGAGAGGAGATAGAGAAGAGAGAGAGAGAGAGAGGATGAGAGATGGAGGATGGAGAGAGAGAGGAGAGAGGAGAGGAGAGAGAGAGAAGGGAGAGAGAGAGAGAGAGAGAGAGAGAGAGAGAGAGAGAGACGAGAGGTAAGGAGAGAGACGAGAGAGAGAGAGACGGGAGAGGAGAGAGAGAGAGGGAGAGAGTCGAGAGAGAGAGGAGAGAGATAGGAGGGAGGGTAGAGAGAGAGAGGAAGAGAGAGAGGAGAGGAGAGAGAGAGGAGAGAGAGAGAGAGAAGAGAGCTAGAGAGAGAGAGATAGCGAGAGAGAGAGAGAGGAGAGAAGGAGAGAGAGGAGAGCCAGAGAGAGGAGAGAGAGAGAGCACGAGAGAGAGAGAGAGAGAGAGAAGGGAGAGAGAGAGAGAGATGCGAGAGAGAGAGAGACGAGAGAAGATCGAGCATGATGAGAGAGAGCGGAGAGAGAGAGAGAGAGAGAGAGAAGAAGAAATAAAAAGATACAAGATAGAAAAAAAAGAGAAAGAGAGCCGGAGCCGACCGCGACGGTGCGCGAGACAGACAGACGAAAAAAGAAAGACATAGAAAAAAAAAAAAAAAGACATAGAAACAAGGTCATAGAAAAGGACGAGGGGAAGTACCGCCAGAAGCCCAGATAGAAGAAAGAGAACCGCCAGAGAGAGTAGAGCGAGAGAGAAAGAGAGAAACCGCAGACTTAGATTTTCAGATAGAAGATTCCAGCGGATGAGAACCGCCAGATGCACGCAAAAGCTTTTAGGACGAGGGGTGTTGTGGATTGAAAATAGGATCAGCTAGCAAGCAGAGAAGAGGTGGAGGAGGTGGTGGAGGTGGAGGATGAAGTAGGAGGAGGAGGAGGAGGAGGAGGAGGAGGATGGAGGAGGAGGATGGAGGAGAAGGATGGAAGAGGAGGAGGAGGAGGAAGATGGAGGAGGAGGAGAAGGGAGGAGGAGGAGGAGGAGGAGGGAGGAGGAGGAGGGAGGAGGAGGAGGAGGAGGAGGAGGAGGAGGAGGAGAAGAAGATGAAGAAGGAGAAGAAGAAGGAGGAGGAGGAAGGAAAGGAGAAAAGGAAATAGTGGGGCCTGAGGAAGGAGGACGAGGAGGAGAAGGAAGAAGAAGAGAATATCGAAGAGGAAGAGGAAGAAGAAGAAGAGAAGATCGAGGAGGAGGAGGAGGAGGCCGACCGAGAAACAGGAAACAAGGGATGATGGATAAAAGAAGAAAGATGGTCGGCGAGGGTTCAAGGGCAGGCTGTGGCGGAGGAAGAGGGGAAAGAAGGGGCATGGAGGGGAGCGCCAAGAGGGGCTGCGGGAATCACGGTGGAAGTGGGTAGGGCTGGGTACAACTCGCCTCTCTCTCTCTCTCTCTCTCTCTCTCTCTCTCTCTCTCTCTCGCTCTCTCTCTCTCTCTCTCTCTCTCTCTCTCTCTCTCTCTCTCTCTCTCTCTCTCTATCTCTCTCCATCCTCACCCTCCCTCCCTCCTCCTCCCTCCCTCCCTCACCTCCCTCTCACCTCCCCTCCCCTCTCCCCCCCTCCCTCTCCCTCTCTCTCTCTCTCTCTCTCTCTCTCTTTCTCTCTCTCTCTCTGTCCCTGTATACATATATGTATAGGTGTACGTGCACATGTATAAACGTGCGCAGGTCCGTGTACGTATAAGCGCGCGAGTCCTTTTACGTGTACGTGTGCATGTACGTGTTTACATTAACTTACGTGTGCATACGTGCTTAAACGTAACCAATATGCACATTTCTATATTTTCTCAAGGGCTCTCTTTCTCACTGAAATCCGTATACAAGGGTTGTTTTATGTTATGTTTATGTTATGTTTATGTTTTGTTTATGTTTATGTTATGTTTATGTTATGTTTATGTTTATGTTTATGTTTATGTTTATGTTATGTTTATGTTATGTTTATGTTTATGTTATGTTTATGTTTATGTTATGTTTATGTTATGTTTATGTTTATGTTTATGTTTATGTTTATGTTATGTTTATGTTTATGTTATGTTTATGTTTTTGTTTGTTTTGTTTATGTTTATGTTTTTGTTTTGTTTATGTTTATGTTTTTGTTTGTTTTGTTTATGTTTATG
>NW_028234437.1:29392920-29397920 GCF_977035675.1 Penaeus japonicus | reverse complement strand
ACATTGTTTGATGACCTTGTATAGCAAACTCAAACCGTCATTTTTCCATGATTTGGCAATAGCATTCCACAAAAGCAAAAAAAGAAAAAGAAAAAAAAAACGTAAACAATAACCACAACAACAACAACTCATATCCACCGTTTTCTATGACTCTCATAAACTGTGGAATTTACATAACCGATAAAATCAAACGGGAAAAATACAAACACGATATCAATAAAATAAAGAATACGTAACAAATAATCATTGCCACGAATTACAAGCCAAAGCCACGTGACTAAAATAAATAATGCAAATATCAATATCACAGCAATATTTATGCTGTAATGAAATCTAACCTTACAGCCTGTGACGTCATCACATGTTGTCGTAGGCGGGTCGAACACGTGTTTACTTTCCTCTGTGTTTTTGTTCCTTGATTACGTCACAGAACACGTGACTCGGTGAATTATTGAAAGCTCGAGGTTAATCTTCATACTGTTTTTGTTTATCCAGTAACTAAAGTCGTTTAGTATTTCTCTTGGGATGAAATATGTGTGTTTAGATAGATGCAAAATTGATGATATTGTGTGGAAATGGTTAGATTGAAAAGAGACTCCTACGTCTGTATAGGGTTTATTATTATTATCATAATCAGCAATAAGGGAAAAGGATTTGCAGTGATTTTGAGTGCGCGCGTAGATACAGACATAGACATTCACTCTCTTTCTCCTTCTTCTTCTTCTTTTTTCCGTCTCCTTCTCCTTCTTTTCTCCGTCTCCTTCTCCTTCTTCTTCTTTTCTCCATCTCCTTCTCCTTATTTTCTCCGTCTCCTTCTCTTTCTTCTCCTTCTTCTTCTTTTCTCCGTCTCCTTCTCCTTCTTATTTTCTCCATCTCCTTCTCCTTCGTCTTTTTTCCATCTCCTTCTCTTTCTCTTCTTTCTCCATCTTTTTCTCTTTCTTCTCCATCTTTTTCTCCTCCTTGTCCTGTTCCCTCTACCTCTCCCTCTGTATTTCTATTTCTATTTCTATTTCCATTTCATCTCTCTCTCCCTCTCTTTAACACTCCCTCCACCCCACCCCACCCCCCACGCGTACCACACCCACACACACAAATACCCCCCCACCCCAACACATCCTCCCTCCCTCCCTCCCCTATCCCCCGTCCCCCATCCTCCCTCCCTCCCTCCTCCCTCCCTACCCACCCACCCACCCTCCCCTATCCCCCAATACCCCCATACCCCCCCCCGCGCACTCCAACCTTCCGTTCCCAATACTTTCAAAATTTATGTTTATCCCAATAGAGGAGTAATCCGGATAACATCCATATTTCATTTCGGAGTGTCTTCTCTCTAGCTTCGCGCACAACGACGAACTCTGTGTCGTATGTCGAAGGAATGAGTGCAAGTGAATTCTTATGAAGACAGTTTTGTTGTTGGTTTTGTTTGTTTGTTGGTAGGGAATGTTTTATTTGTTGTTGTTGGTGTTGGTATTGTTGTATTGTTCTGATTATTTGTTTTTTTGTTTTGTTATTTTTTATCGTTATTGACTTCTTCTTCCTTGTTATTATCATCATCATCGGCATAACTATCATCATCACTATTCACATCACCACTATCATCATCACCACCATCATCATCATCACCACCACTATCATCCCCACCACCACCACAAATACCACCACCACAATCATCATCATCAATATCATCAATAATCAAATCTAACCTCCTCTGAGAACGCCAAATATAGATAGTATCTCCTCGTGAAGAAAAACAACAACAACAACAACAACAACAATAAATAAATAAATAAAACAGCTGGAACAGTCTTACGGAAGTAGCCTTGTCGATACAGTCTTATCGAATTTCGAATGAAGCTGACTGCTTGAGTGACTTTACGAAAGCAAAAATGTTCGGAGCTCAAAAAGCTTTTATTTTATTTTTTTCTCTCTCTGTCGTTTTCCTTATGCGAATGTATATATTTTTTATTTTATTTTTATTTTTCTTTCTTTTTTTGTTATGTGTGTGTTTGTGTTTGTGTGTGTTTGTGTGTGTGTTTGTTTGTTTGTTTGTTTGTTTGTGTGTTTGTGTTTGTGTTTGTGTTTGTGTGTGTGTGTGTGTGTGAGTAGATGGATGAATGGATGGATGGATGGATGGATGGATGAATGAATGGATGGATGAATGAATGAGAGAGTCAGGGATTGAGAGAGTGACAGAGAGAAACCTTAGCCATTCTCTCCCTAAAAAATAGTAATAATAATCATCATAATGATAATAATGATAATGATAACAAAAAAAAATCAAACAATAATGATAAAATTGAATAAATAAATACATAAACAAACAAACAAACAAACAAAATCCCTCCACATCCCCTCCAAGCATCAATAAACAACAAAATACAAAACATACACACAAAATATATAAAAAAATAATAATAAAATAAAAAATAACGAGTAACGAAAAAAATTATAGAAAACGGACCAAAGCTACATTTTCCTGTCCTTGGCTCGGACAAAGAATTACCTTTTGCCTGCCTCTTTTTCCCGCGCTTTCTGCTTCGGTCAAATTTTTTTCCCCGTTTTACATCGTTATCCGTCGCAGTCTCCTGTGTTATCTCTACTAATTAAGAACAGAT
Source organism: Penaeus japonicus (assembly GCF_977035675.1). Taxonomy (NCBI): domain Eukaryota; kingdom Metazoa; phylum Arthropoda; class Malacostraca; order Decapoda; family Penaeidae; genus Penaeus; species Penaeus japonicus. The sequence continues at coordinate 29,395,305 of NW_028234437.1, read as the reverse complement.
GGGAGGAGAGAGAGAGAGAGAGGGGTGGGTGTGGGGGGGTTGAGGGGAGGGGAAGAAGGACGAGGGAGGACGAGGAGGGGGAGGGGAGGGAGAGGAGGAGGGGAAGAAGGAGGAGGGAAGAGAGAGAGAGGGAGGGAGAGGAAGGAAGTAGATTTTTTTTTCTTCTTTTTTTTTCTTTTAGAAAGATGGAGCTCCGACAGGGAAATAAAATTCAGATGTCTGTATCAGGTTTCAGAGGCACTCGGGGGTGAGAGGGGGGGGAGAGGGGGGAGAGGGTTGGGGACTGGGGGGGGGGTGTCCACCCTCTTTCTGAACCCTCTTTCCTTCTTTACAAGGTAGTTTCTTCCTTCTTATCTCCCTTCTTCCTTCTTCCATTCATCTATATGTTCTTCTCCCCTTCCCTTCCTCTTTCCATCTATCCCTCCCACTCTCATTCTCTTCCTTCCTTCCTTCCTTCCTTCCTTCTCTTTATTCTTCGTTCCATTTATTCTTGTCTACCTCGTTCCCTCCTTCTATCTCCTTCTCTATCCATCTTTATATGTGACCCCTTCCCTCCAGCTTTTCATCCATCAGTCTATCCAGCCACCTACCCAATTATCTATCTATCCATCCATCCATCCACTCATCCACCAACCCACCCAACTATCCATCCACCTAACCACCCACCCACCTATCCATCCATCCATCCATCTACAAACTTAACCATCCATCTATCCATCCATCCATCCCCTAACCACCCACCCACCTATCCATCCATCCACCCATCTACAAACTTAACCATCCATCCATCCACTCATCCACCTAACCACCCACCCACCTATCCATCCATCCATCCATCTACAAACTTAACCATCCACCTATCCATCCATCCATCTCTCCATCCTTCTCCCCATTCTAACACCTGCTGCCAGGCCCGTATTGCAACTCATTTATGTCAGAGCGAACCTTGCAAGTTGCATGTTAGACTACCGTTTCCCAGCATGACGTGCATGGTTGTTTCGTTGCATTACAGGTCTTAATTATAAGGTCTTGTTTACACTTGCGGTTATCAGCTGTTTTTACGCGTGTTTTTGTTTGCTGTTTGTCGCCTTGGATATGGGTTTGGGAGGGAGGGACGGGGGGAGGGAGGGAGGGAGGGAGGGAGGGAGGGATAGAAAAAGAAAAATACTTTGATTAATTTCTCGGTCTAACTTAAACGGAAGAGAAGCGGTTACTGTCTGTCTGTCTGTCTGTCCACCCATCTATTCATCCCTCGCTCACTCACTCACTCACTCACTCACTCACTCACTCATGCACGCACGCACTCACTCCTACCCCCCCCCCCCAAAAAAAAAAGAAGTAAATACTGCAATGCATTTTCAGTAAATAAAGAAATCAGAAGAAAGAATACAGTATAGTAAAAATACGAACAAAATGTTATATTCTTTTATATTCGTTTTATTTATTTACTTATTTTCTTTTTTCTTTTTTTTTCTTTTTTTTTGGAGGCGGGGGGAAATAAAATAATAAAATCTAAAAAACAAAACGATAAAAATACTTGCAAGCTTTTTTGCAAGTATTGATAAAAAAAATTGAAAAAAGGGGTAGTACAACATTTTGCATATCAACTGGTGTTGCAACATTCCTGCTTTGCAACGATCGTCAACTCAAGAGCATTATCTTCCAAGTCATGTTGCAATGATCATTACGACCATGAATGCTGATGATAACGGCCGCGTGAATAATGACCTGCAATTTGACTCTGGCACATGCATCATGAATGAAGAAACGCGACAGGTACAGTAAGAATAATTGGAAAGAAGAGACGCGGAGGGAGGGAGGAGAGAGGAGAGAGGAGGGAGGGGGAGGGAGGACGAAGGGAGGGAGGAGGGAGGAAGAAGAGAGGAGGGAGGGAGGACGAAGGGAGGAGAGAGGGAGGAGGGAGAAATGGAGGGAGGAGAGAGGAGGAGAGAGAGGGAGGAGAGAGGAGGGAGGGAGGACGAAGGGAGGAGAGAGGGAGAAGAGAGGAGGGAGGGAGGATGAAGGGAGGAGAGAGGGAGAAGAGAGGAGGGAGGAGAGAGGAGGGAGGGAGAAGAGAGGGAGAAGTGGAGGGAGGGAGGAGAGAGTGAGGGGTGGAGGGAGGGATGGCGAAAGGAGGGAAGGAGGGGAGGTAGCGAATGACAGATAGAAAAATAGGTACTTGCATATAAATATAAACACACACACACACACAGACACACGCACAAACAAACACACAAACAACCGCACACGCAAGTAAGCTCGATAACCGGCGTTCGTAACTCATGCACCCGCGAGACCTCATTCTTACAGACCTGCATGAACATATCCGTAACCCCCTCCCCCTACCCCCCTTTCCCCTACCCCCTATCCCTTCCCCTCTTTACT
>NW_028234437.1:29385420-29387920 GCF_977035675.1 Penaeus japonicus | reverse complement strand
AGACAGAGAAAGAAAGAGAGATAGAGCAAGAGACAGACAGAGAAAGAGAGAGAGAGAGAGAGACAAGTTATCCCTCCCATCCTAGGCCACCAGCAGGAGCGAGGTCCCCGTGTCATCTCAACCGCAGCACCAACACCTTGGCCCGTGTTTGTGTTGCCTTAACGTGGCAGTTGCAGTCCCCGTCTCCGGCGTGTGTGCGTTTGTCATGCTTTATGGTGCCGCGAGGAATGGGTCTGTCGGTCTGTCTGCCTGCCTGCTTGCCTGCTTGCTTGCTTGCTTGCCTGCGTGCCTGCTTGCTTGCTTGCCTGCGTGCCTGCCTGCCTGCTTGCTTGCTTGCTTGCTTGCCTGTCTTTCACTCTCTTTCTTTCCCTCTCTCTGCATCATTTTCCTCTCTAGTTCTCTGTCTCTGTCTCTCTCTGTCTCTCTCTGTCTCTCTCTGTCTCTCTCTCTCTCTCTCACTCTCACTCTCACTCTCACTCTCACTCTCACTCTCACTCTCACTCTCTCACTCTCTCACTCTCTCACTCTCCCCTTTCCCCTCTCTCTCTCACTCTCCCCTTTCCCCTCTCTCTCTCCTTCTCTCTGTCACCCTCCCTCCTTCTCCCTATTACCCTCTCTCCTTCTTCCTATCTGTACCTCTCCCCCTCCCTTTCTCTCCCCTCTCCCTCTACTTCTCCCTTCCTCTCCCTCTCCCCCCTTACCTTTTACCTTTTTTTCGTTTAGACTACCTTTTTTTTCTCTTTTTACGTCTCCCTCCCTACGGACCAGCGTCGTAATCTCCACTGACGTACCTGGAAAAGAAGAAGAAAAAAAGGGGATTTAGAAAACGTATCAAACATATGTGCATTCTGATACAAAAAAAAGGAAATATCGCGTGTCTTTGGGGTTTGGGGTGTGGGTGTGGGGTTTGGGGGGGTGGGGGTGCGTGTGTGTATGTGGAGGGGAAGGGTGGGTGGGTGTGTGGGTGTGGGTGGGGGGTAGGGGTGGGTGTGGGTGTGGGGGTGTGTAAGTACTTGTACGTGTAAGTACTTGTACGTGTAAGTACTTGTACGTGTACGTATAAGTACTTGTACGTGTACGTATAAGTACGTATACGTGTACGTATACGTGTACGTATACGTGTACGTGTAAAAAAACACAAGACACAACCGTAGCCAAAACCCATAAAAAAAAGATAAAAGATAAAAAAAAAAAAAGGTAAACAAACCGCCGCACAGACGAAATTATAGAGACAGCCTCAACTCGAGAACCACTCGCAACCATCACTCTCTACCTACGCCTCCCCCCCCTCCCCCCTCTCCTCTCCCCTGCCCAAACATTGGCACTCACGAGATCTACATCGCATCTCTCCGTATGGCACCGAAGCGACATAAATTTACGGGGCTATGACAGTGTAAATGTTTATGAATGTGTGTCTGTATAGGGTTTCTGTGCCTGTTGTTTGGTTGAACCTTCGACTTAAAGACTTTCTCAAGCCTGTATTTTCCTCTCGGAAATTCAACTTGCATGATGTTTTGCAGTATGCTTTTTTATATGTTTTTTTCTGTATGTTGAATTTCGTTGTATGTTAAGATATGTTCAAATAAGTATCGTTGTTTTCGTTATATACTTATTTTTATGGATATCTCACGATCAATAGCTGCATAGGTAGGCTTATATTCGAATGTATTGAGTCTCTCTGTACCTATTCATCTTAAGAATGGAAACACACAAACCGAAAAAAAAAATATGAGAGACGAAAAAGCAGCATTCGTCCTAAATAAATACAAATAAATTCGTCCTAAATTCGTACAAACTACAAACCCATAACAATGTATATATATACATACAACGCCTTTACGTTTCCACAAACACGTTCCAAACCTCCTTAAAAAAAAAAAAAAAAAAAAAAAAAAATCTACACATTCCACATACACCTCCTGCTCTTAAAAAAAATTTTTGACTGTGTCCACGTGTATCGGCTGTGACGAGGCAGTGAGTGTCGCTTTGCACTGCCGCGTCGTGTCGTGCCAGCGCAGAGGGGCGCCGCAGGAACCTGAACCTGTTTCCCGCTCTGGCTGCACGAGCGAGTGTCTTCATTGCTGCTGTTATGTGTGTCTCGGGGTGTGGCTTTGGTCGCGTTATGTGTGGATCTGTGTGTGTGGATGTGTGTGTGTGTGTGTGTGTGGATGTGTGTGTGTGTGTGTGTGTGTGTGTGTGTGTGTGTGTGTGTGTGTGTGTGTGTGTGTGTGTGTGTGTGTGTGTGTGTGTGTGTGTGTGTGCGTGTTGTGGGTGTGGATGTGGATGTGTGTGTGTGTGTGTGTGTGTGTGTGTGTGTGTGTGTGTGTGTGTGTGTGTGTGTCTCTCTCTCTCTCTCTCTCTCTCTCTCTCTCTCTCTCTCTCTCTCTCTCTCTCTGCATTCCTGCAGTGGAATGATACAGGCTGGAAAAAAAAAATGTATATCTATATATGTATATCTATATGTTTATCTATATGTATGTATATATATGTATGTATGTAT
>NW_028234437.1:29375075-29377575 GCF_977035675.1 Penaeus japonicus | reverse complement strand
GAGAAGAAAAGAGGGAAGGTGAACGGGGGAGAGGGGGAAAGGGAAAGGGGAAAGAGTGAAGGAAGATGGAAAGAGGGAATAGGAGAGAGGAAGGTGAAGGGAGTTTGGAAAGGAGAGAGAAAGGGAATGGAAGAGAGAGAAGGAGAATCGAGGGGGGTTAAAAAAAAGAGAAGGAAAGAAGTGAAGAAAGCAGAGAAGCAATAGGGAAGGGGAAGGGGAAAAGAAAAGAAAAGAAAAGAAAAACTAAGAAAAAAAAAATCAAGAAAACGAATGACTTGTAAAACAGAGTAATGCAAGGAAAGCAACACAGTGCTTAAGGGGGGGGGGAGGCGAGGGAGGGGAAGAGGGAGGGGGGGACGTCAATATTGGTAATATAAGAGCGACTGTAATGAGAGGTACGTGGGAAGGGGAAAGCATTATGGAACGTAAAATATCGAAGGAAAAACATGGAGAGAAAAAAAAGAGGAATACGGGATTCATGCATGGGTAGAGCAACTTGCAGGCATTGCAAAGTAATCGTCATGCACCAAAAATGCAATGTCCAGATGGGAACGCTCTCGAGTATTCAAAATGTATACAGAAAGACGCACACAAAAAAAAAAACTTATTCAAACACACACGTGCACATACACACACACACACATACCCTTGACTCTTAAAGGAGAGATGAAAAAGAAAATAAAAAAAACGATATATATATATATTTTTTTTTTTTAATGATGTTGTTATTCTTGTTTGTTTGTTTGTTTTCATACAATTTAATTCGGTGAGGATTTTCCCCTTCTTTCATATGTTTTGGGAAGTCGTTGGAGGAGGAGGAGGAGGAGGAGGAGGAGGAGGAGGAGCAGGAGGAGGAGCAGGAGGAGGAGGGAGAGCAGGAGAAGGAGGGAGAGCAGGAGGGGGAGGGAGAGGAGGAGGGAGAGGAGGAGGAGGAGGAGGAGGAGCAGGAGGAGGAGGGAGAGCAGGAGGAGGAGGGAGAGGAGGAGGGAGAGGAGGAGGAGGAGGAGGAGGAGGAGGAGGAGGAGGAGGAGGAGGAGGAGGAGGAGGAGGAGGAGGGCGGAGGAGGAGGAGGAGGAGGAGGAGGAGGAGGAAGAGGAGGAGGAGGAGGAGGAGGAGGAGGAGGAGGAGGAGGAGGAGGAGGAGGAGGAGGAGGAGGAGGAGGAGGAGAAAAGAGGAAGGAGAAGGAGGACGAGAAAAGGGGAACCAGGAGAAGGAATAGAAGGAGAAGGAGAAAGAGAAGGAGAAGGAGGAGAAAAGGAGAAAAGGGGAGGGGGAAGGAGAAGGAGAAGAAGGAGAAAGCGAAAGAGAAGGAGTAGAAAAGGAGAAAAAGAAGAAGGAAAAGGAGAAGGAGAAGGAGAAAAGAGGAAGGAGAAGGAGGACGAGAAAAGGAGAAGGTAAAGGAAAAGAAGGAGGAGCGAGGAGGACGGAGTTGCCGGGCAGAGCAGCGTCTTAATGGGCACGGCTGCAGCGCCACAATAAACACGGGTATCACGGCTTTCTTTATCTCAAGACGCCGCCACGGAGAGAGGGCGTCTGCTCCGTGTCTTGCCGCTGACACCTTCCACAGACCTCCTGCCGCCTCCTCTCCCCTTGCCTTGCCTTGTCTCGTCCTTCATTCCCCTTCTCTCCTGTGCCCCTCTTTTCCCTATCCCCTTCCCCATGCCGTCACTTTCCCTGTCTCATTCCCCTCATCCTTTCCCCCCTTTAATTCCCCTTTCCCTTGTATTCCCCTCCTCGGTTCTTCATCACCCTTCCCTCGTCCCATCTTCCCCTCTTCCCTCGCTTCCCTCACCCCCCCACCCCCCGTTCTCCCCCTCTCTCGTCCTCTTCCCCATTCCTCCCCCTCTCTCGTCCTCTCCCCCCTTCCTCCCCCTCTCTCGTCCTCTTCCCCCGTCCACCCCCTCTCTTGTCCTCTTCCCCCCCCCTCGGGAAAGGAAGGGCGGGAGAAAAAGCTGGAAGAAAATGAAAAGGAAGACAAGACGAAGAGAGGAAGAATCACGAAGAGTAAAGAAAAGAAGAGGAAAGGCAAAGCAAGGAAGTCCACAGAGGTAAAGGCAGAAGAAAAAAAAGTAAGAACAGAGGACAAAGGCATAAAAAAATAAAAGATAGATTCAATGAAAAAAAATAAACGGTGATAGGGATAAAAAAAAAACAAATATTCAGGGAGGGAAGGAAGAAATTACAACACATCTATGAGGAGAAACAGAGAAGGAAAAAAGACGAGAAACACAAACCAGAAGCAGCAGATAAGAGATTCCGAGACACTCGCTTACAACAAAGACGGGACGATCCGAATTTGCTGGAATAGAGAGGAGGGGGAGAGGGAGAGAGAGAGAGAGAGAGAGAGAGAGAGAGAGAGAGAGAGAGAGAGAGAGAGAGAGAGAGAGAGAGAGAGAGAGAGAGAGAGAGAGAGAGAGAGAGAGAGAGAGAGAGAGAGAGAGAGACCGACTGACCAAGAGAAAAAGAGACAAGACAGAAAGAATAAAAGAAAAAAAAAAGA
>NW_028234437.1:29365075-29370075 GCF_977035675.1 Penaeus japonicus | reverse complement strand
AGAGAGAGAGAGAGAGAGAGAGAGAGAGAGAGAAAGGAGTATGGTATGAGAGAGAAAATGGGGGGGGGGGAGAGTGGGAGGATAAGGGGAAAAGGATGGCAAAGGAAATACGAGGGAGAGGGAGAGGGAGGGAAGAGGAAAAAAACTGAAAACGGAAGTAAGGAGAACGTGGAGAAAGAAAGAAAAAAGAGGGGAAAATAAAAAAATGAGAGGGGCAAAGGGGGACTATAAATAAGCGAGGGACACACACACACACAAAGAGAAAATGAAAAAAGGAAGGAAGAAATAAAAGAGAGGGAAGAGAAGAGAATGGAAAAGAAAAAGAAGTAGGAAAAGAAAGAAAGAAAGAGGAAGAAAGAGGAAAAGAAGGAGACAGAGGAAAAAATTTAGGAAAAGAAAGAGAGAGAGGAAAAATGTAGGAAAGGAAAGAGAAAGAAAAAAATGGAGGAAAAGAAAGAGAGAAAGGAAGAAGGGGAGGAAAAGGGGGAGGGGGAGGGGGAGACAGAGGACCAATGAGAGATCGGAGGAGTGTTTTTTATTTAGCGTCTGTTGTATTAAGCGCCACGTGTTGACCGGGTGACCTTAAGGATCTTGAAGGAGGAAAAGGAAGGAGGTGGAGAGGAAGGAAGGAATGAGGGAGGGACGGAAGGAGGAAAGGAGGGAGGGAGGGAGGGAAGGAAGGAAGGAAGGAAGGAAGGAAGGAAGGAAGGAAGGAAGGAAGGAGGGAGGGAGGGAGGGAGGGAAGGAAGGAAGGAATGAGGGAGGGAGGGAGGGAGGGAGGGAGGGAGGGAGGGAGGGAGGGAGGGAGGGAGGGAGGGAGGGAAGGAAGGAAGGAAGGAAGGAAGGGAGGAAGGAAGGAGGGAGGGAGGGAGGGAGGGAGGGAAGGAAGGAAGGAAGGAAGGAATGAGGGAGGGAGGGAGGGAGGGAGGGAGGGAGGGAGGGAGGGAGTGAGTGAGGGAAGGAAGGAAGGAAGGAAGGAAGGAGGGAGGGACGGAGGGAAGGAAGGAAGGAGGGAGGGAGGGAGGGAGGAGGAAAGCAGGGAGGTAGGAAGGAAGGGAGGGAGAGAGGGAGGGAGGAAGGGGTGGAGAAAAAAAAAGATATGTATATATATATATATATATATATAGATAGATAGATAGATAGATCAATAGATAGAGAGAAAGAGATAGACAGACAGAAAGAGAGAAAGAAAAACACAGCCAGGAGACGATGGTGGCAAGTCCCCTTGAGTCCCCTCACGTCTCCCCTCGGGAAAAGGCCGCGGCGGAGGGAGGAAAGGGGAGGAAAGGGGAGGAAAGGGGTGGAAGGCAGTGTTATGGAGCGTTTGAAAAGTAGCAGCAGCGTAGAACAGGGGGAAGGGAAGGGAAGAGAGAGAGGGGAAAGGAAAGGAGGGTGTAAGGAAGAAGAAGGAAGGGAAGAGAGGAAGAGGAGGAGAAATGAGAGAAATGAGAGAGAGAGAGGGGAGGGAGGGAGGGAGGGAGAGAGAGAGAGAGAGAGAGAGAGAGAGAGAGAGAATACAGAAATGAAGGAAAAAGAGGAGAAAATAAAGGATGAAATAAAGAATAGACGAAGAAAAGAGGAAATAAGTGAAAAAATAAGAAAGAAAGTGAGGAAAAGAAAACCAATAAGAGAGAAAAAATAACATAAATAAGAGAAGAAAGAATCATAAAAAAAAAAAAAAAAAAAAAAAAGATGAAGAGATGGAAGAAGAAGGATAAGAAAAGAAGAAATAAAGAGAAGAGCAACGGTCTGGGCACTGGGGGAGGGGGAGGGAGAGGGGGAAGGAGGAGGAGGAGGGGGGGGCAAAGGCGGCAACACAGGCGGTGGAGGGGCATGTTTATGACGACATGGCGGCGGTGGGTATGTAGCAGGAGGGGGGGGAGGGTATAGGGCGTTAGAAGGAGGGGGGGGGAGAGGAGGAACTGAGGGCGTTGGGGGAAGGGGAGGGGAGAGGAGTGGGGGTGGAGCAAGAAGGGCAAGTGATGGAGGGTGATAGAGGAGGGGTAGAGGAGAGGGGATGGAGGATGGGAGGAAGGGAGGGAGGAGAGGGGAGGGAGGGAGGAGATGGGATGAGGGAGAGGAGAGGGGGAGGGGATGGAGAACGAAGGGAAGAAGAAGGAGGAGGGGAATGGGGAGGAGGGAGAGGGGACGAGGATGGGGAAAGAGGGGAGGTGACGGTACTCCATATGGCACCGAAGCAGAGAGAGAGAGAGAGCGAAAGGGGAAGTTGCCGGCCACACACGCTCGTTTCATTGGGCTGTTTGTCTTGGGCGGTAAAGCGGGAAGTGGCAGCATTAGAAGAGAGAAAGAGAGAATGAGAGAAAGAGAGAAAGAGAGAGAGAGAGAGAGGGAGAGAGAGAGAGAGAGAGAGAGAGAGAGAGAGAGAGAGAGAGAGAGAGAGAGAGAGAGAGAGAGAGAGAGAGAGAGAGAGAGAGAGAGAGAGAGAGAGAGAGAGAGAGAGAATGAGAGAGAGAGGGAGAGGGAGGGAGAGAGAGAGAGGGAGAGAGAGAGAGGGAGAGAGAGAGAGAGAGAGGGAGGGAGGGAGGGAGGGAGGGAGGGAGGGAGAGAGAGGGAGGGAGTTTTAGAGAGAGAGAGAGAGAGAAGAAATAAAAAGAGACAGAGATAGAAAGAAAAAGAGAAAGAGAGCCGGCGCGAGACAGACAGACAGAAAGACATAGAAAGGGAGAACCGCAGATGCACGCAAAAGCTTTTAGACGAGGGGTGAAATAGGATAGCAGCACGAGAAGAGGAGGAGGAGGAGGAGGAGGAGGAGGAGGAGGAGGAGGAGGAGGAGGAGGAGGAGGAGGAGGAGGAGGAGGAGAAGAAGAAGAAGAAGAAGAAGAAGGAGGAGGAGGAAAAGGAGAAAAGGAAATCGTGGGAGCTGAGGAAGGAGGAAAAGGAGAAGATAGAGGAGGAGGAAGAAGAAGAAGGGAAGATCGAGGAGGAGGAGGAAGAGGAAGAAGAGAAGATCAAGAAGGAGGAGGAGGAGGAGGAGGAGGCCGACCGAGAAACAGGAAACAAGGGATGATGGATAAAAGAAGAGAGATGGTCGGCGAGGGTTCAAGGGCAGGCTGTGGCGGAGGAAGAGGGGAAAGAAGGGGCATGGAGGGGAGCGCCAAGAGGGGCTGCGGGAATCACGGTGGAAGTGGGTAGGGATGGGCACAACTCGCCTTTGCTCTCTTTCTCTCTCTCTCTCTCTCTCTCTCTCTCTCTCTCTCTCTCTCTCTCTCTCTCTCTCTCTCTCTCTCTCTCTCTCTCTCTCTCTCTCCTTTCTCATGTTATTTGTTTCTCTCTCTCATCTCTTTTTTTCTCTTTGTCTTTCGCTTTTTCTCTCACCTCTCTTTTCTCTCTCTCTCTCTCTCTCTCTCTCTCTCTCTCTCTCTCTCTCTCTCTCTCTCTCTCTCTCTCTCTCTCTCTCTCTCTCTCTCTCTCCTCTGTATGCATATATGTGTAAGCGTATGCGCACATGTACAAACGTGCGCAGGTCCGTGTACGTATAAGCGCGCGAGTCCTTTTACGTGTACGTGTGCAGGTACGTGTTTCATTTAACTTACGTGTGCATACGTGCTTAAACGTAGCCAATATGCACATTTCTATATTTTCTCAAGGGCTCTCTTTCTCACTGAAATCCGTATACAAGGGTTGTTTTATGTTATGGGACACGGCAATATGTGTGCAATATTTGTGTCCAGACAAGGATGTGTTGTGCTTACGTGGTTGAATGGCCTTCTGATGCAGTGCAGTTGAGATTCACACAGGTTTATGCGGACGGAGAAAGGAGGAGGAGGAGGAGGAGGATGGGAGGGAGGAAGGTGGGAAGATGGGAGGAAGGTGGGAGGGAGGAAGGAGAAGGATGGGAGGGAGGGGGAGGAGGAGGATGGGAGGGAGGAGGAAGGTGGGAGGAGGAGGATGGGAGGAGGAGGAGGAGGAGGAGGAGGAGGATGGGAGGGAGGAAGATGGGAGGAGGAAGGTGGGAGGGGGAGGATGGGATGGACATGGAGGGGGAGGAAGGAGGGAGGGATGGTGAGAGGGAGGGAAGGTAGAAGGGAGGGAGGGTGAGAAGAAGGGAGGGACGGAGGGAGGAGGAGGATGGAAGAGAGAGAGAGAGAGAGAGAGAGAGAGAGAGAGAGAGAGAGAGAGAGAGAGAGAGAGAGAGAGAGAGAGAGAGAGAGAGAGAGAGAGAGAGAGAAAGAGAGAGAGAAAGAGAGAAAGAAAGAGATAGAGAGAAAGAAAGAAAGAAAGAGAGACAGAGAAAGAGAAAGAGAGAGAGAGAAAGAAAAAGAGAGAAAGAAGAAAAGAAAGAAAGAAAAAGAGAGTGAAACAAAAAAAAAAAAAAAAAAAAAAAAAAAAAAAAAAAAAAAAAAAAGCAAAAGAGAGACAGAGAGGGACAAACAAACGCCCCCCCCCCCCCCCCCCCCCCCCCCCCCCCCCCCCCCCCACCGCCCCCCCCCCCCCCCCCCCAAAAAAAAAAAAACACACACCCCCCCCCCCCCCCTGGCTCTGTTGACACACGCGTGTAAGGAAAGCCTTTTATCACGTGAAGCGGTGCCTTTGATTTCCTTGATTCAATTTCCACGTTCCAAAAGGAATTAATGGCCGAGCAAGACAATCCCTGTTATTTTTTTTATTATTTTTTTTTAACAGAAACTTCTATAAATACCTTACAGCGGCTAACGGGCCAGGGCTCCTGCGTCGAGTGCAAATGCATATGCAAGATGTTCTGTTTGATGTAACATTAAAAATAATAGTTGGTAGGAACAGTCCTAATGATGGTGATATTAATTATGTTAGTTGTTATATTATTATTACTATATGCATATCAATAGTAATAATAATAATAATTATAAACAATAACAATGATTAATAATAATAATAATGACGACAAGAATAGGAAAAATAGTAACAATTATAATAACAACAATGACTATGATAATAGTGATGATGATGATGATGATGATGGAAATAAAAAAATAATGATAACAACAATAGGAGGAGAAAGA
>NW_028234437.1:29351069-29359975 GCF_977035675.1 Penaeus japonicus | reverse complement strand
TCTGTTGAATTTCTTCCCTCATTCCTTCTCCTCTATTTAGCTTTATTTTTTCTTTCTTTCTTCCTTTTCTTTATTTTTTCTTTCTTTCCTTTTCATTTTTTTTTTCATTTTTTGCTGAAGAGCCTGTATGAAATTTCTTCTTCTTTCATTCCTTCTCCTTTATTTAGCTATCTATTTTTCTTTCGTTTTTCTTTCTTTTCGTATAACTGTTTAAGTTCGTGTGTGTAATTCATTGCTTTAATTAGTTATTCATTTAGATTTTCGTATAAGTTTATAGGGTCCGTTATGTATTATTTTTTTTTTTTTTACTTTTTTTATCAACTATAAAAGTTCTATGTTTAGTTTTTTCATTTCTTTAAAGTGTTTAAGGTTCTATTTTGGAATACCTTTCATTTTTTCTTTCTTTCTCTCTTTTTTTCTTTTAAAGATTTTATATCCATTTCATCTCTTCAATTTTCTTTTCCTTCTTTTCCTTTCTATTTGCGGTTCATTTTAGATTTTTTTCATCATTATTATTCTTTTAATGATTTTATAACAACTTTCACCATAACAACTGTATCTTTGTACAACCTTTTTATCTTCCTTTTCGTATGAACAAACACAAAATTTTTCCGGCCTTTCACTTCCTTTCCTCTCTCTCTCTTTCTTAAACATATCTGTCCTTTCACTTCCTTTCCTCTCTCTCTTTCTTAAACATATCTGTCCTTTCACTTCCTTTCCTCTCTCTCTTTCTTAAACATATCTGTCCTTTCACTTCCTTTCCTCTCTCTCTTTCTTAAACATATCTGTCATTTCACTTCCTTTCCTCTCTCTCTTTCTTAAACATATCTGTCCTTTCACTTCCTTTCCTCTCTCTCTTTCTTAAACATATCTGTCCTTTCACTTCCTTTCCTCTCTCTCTTTCTTAAACATATCTGTCCTTTCACTTCCTTTCCTCTCTCTCTCTTTCTTAAACATATCTGTCCTTTCACTTCCTTTCCTCTCTCTCTTTCTTAAACATATCTGTCCTTTCACTTCCTTTCCTCTCTCTCTCTTTCTTAAACATATCTGTCCTTTCACTTCCTTTCCTCTCTCTCTTTCTTAAACATATCTGTCCTTTCACTTCCTTTCCTCTCTCTCTTTCTTAAACATATCTGTCCTTTCACTTCCTTTCCTCTCTCTCTTTCTTAAACATATCTGTCCTTTCACTTCCTTTCCTCTCTCTCTTTCTTAAACATATCTGTCCTTTCACTTCCTTTCCTCTCTCTCTCTTTCTTAAACATATCTCCTCTCTCTTCCTCTCTCCTCTCTCTCTTTCTTAAACATATCTGTCCTTTCACTTCCTTTCCTCTCTCTCTTTCTTTAACATATCTGTCCTTTCACTTCCTTTCCTCTCTCTTTCTTAAACATATCTGTCCTTTCACTTCCTTTCCTCTCTCTCTTTCTTAAACATATCTGTCCTTTCACTTCCTTTCCTCTCTCTCTTTCTTAAACATATCTGTCCTTTCACTTCCTTTCCTCTCTCTCTTTCTTAAACATATCTTTAGTTTGTATGAGGTTGTTGAGCCTGGTTCCACCGCGGATTGAGTTTCAGATTTTCCTCAGACTGGTGGCTACATCTTCATACTATATCTAACAAACAATATCAAAATAAGACAAACAACATCTAAATAAAACAAACAATATCTAAATAAAAATCAAACTATATCTAAATAAAACAAACAATATCTAAATAAAACAAACAATATCTAAATAAAACAAACAATATCTAAATAAAACAAACAATATCTAAATAAAAAACAAACAATATCTAAATAAAAATCAAACAATATCTAAATAAAACAAAAAATATCTAAATAAGACAAACAATATCTAAATAAAAATCAAACAATATCTAAATAAACATTCAGGGGTCTGTTCTGTTTGTAAGGTGGTTCCTCATCTAGCTAAATTGGGAAAAAGGGAGGAAAATATGTTGACTAGGGACTTTTTGCATGAGGTTGACGATTTTACTGGGGGAGTTGTAAAAATGTGGCCATGAAAAAAAAGCTAAAACTAAAAATTCAAAGCAATATATACATACATACATACACATGCATAGACAGACTATCACATACACACAAACTTTTATATGTGTGTGTGTGTGAGCGTGCGTGCGTGAGTGCGTGCGTGCGTGCGTGCGTACATACATACATACACACATATATATATATATATATATATATATATATATATATATATATATAGAGAGAGAGAGAGAGAGAGAGAGAGAGAGAGAGAGAGAGAGAGAGAATCAATTCATCAAGATTTTGCACGCACTCATTAGTCACTTCACCTAAAAAAAAATCTCTTCAATATATTCCTTATTTTAGAAATCCTTGTACCGAAGAATAAGTCGGTTTTATTGTTGGAAAGTAAATATTTGAGTAGTGTGCTCAGCCCGTGTTGGTTGAGGGGTCCAGGCAATTAAGGTTTGCGGTAAATTCCGGAAAATGTTTTTTTTTTATTATAAAGTTTGAGTGTAGATGATCAGAACTCATTTTCCAGAGTTTGAGGTTTTCATGGCGTTACAACTTTTGTATAATAAGTTGAAGGAGGGGATGTTTTTTTAGAACTTGAAAAGGGAGAGGATATATAAACGGTGGTCGCTCACTCGCGGGAGAGCGCGCGCGAAGGAGAGAGGAGCGGCCGACAGAGAGTGCGAGAGAGAGCGAGCGAGAGACGACAGAGCGCGCGCCGCGAGAAGAGAGCGAGAGGAGAGAGCATGGCGGAGGGGAGCGCGACGGGGGCAGGGCGGGACGGCCCACGAGAGAAGCGCGGAGCGAGCCATATATAACCTCTCTCGCTCTCTCTCTCTCTCTCTCTCTCTCCCTCCTCATCTCCTCTTCCCTCTCTCTCTCGCCTCCTCCCCTCTCTCTCCTCTCTCTCCACCTCTCCCTCCCCTCTCCCTCTCATCCTTCTCCTCCCATCTCTCTCTCTCACTCCTCACACACCTCTCTAGAGGCAGCGAAGAGCGCGCGGCGCGCGCCCCAGACGGAGTCCGGGGAAGGGGCGTGGGCATGAGCTCTCTCTCTCCACACTCTCCTCAACCTTCTCTTCTCTCACCCCTCACCTCGCAGAGGAGCCTCTCGCTTCTCTCTCTCTCTCTTTCTCATTCTCTTTCTTTCTCTTTTTCTCTCTCTCTTCTTCTTATTCTTCTACCTTTCGTTTCTTTTTTCACTCTCCCTTAATCCTTCTTTCCTCTTTCTCATATTCTATCCTTCCTTCCATATCTTCCTTTCCCTCCCTCCTTCCCAACTTCCTTCCTTTCCTACCTCCTCCTCATCCCCTTTCTTCAAACCCTCCAGCCCTACATCCTTCCCTATTTTCTTTCATTTTTTCTTCCTTCCTTCCTTCCTTAAGTCTCTTACCCACCCACCCTTCTTTCTTCCTTCCTTCCTTCCTCCCTCCCTCGCTCCCTCCTTCCTTCCTTGAGCCTCTTACCCACCCACCCACCCACCCTCCTTCCATCCTTCCTCTCTCCCTCCCTCCCTCCCTCCTTCCTCCCTTTCTCCCTCCCTCCCTCCCTCCTTCCCTCCTTCCCTCCTCCATTCACGGACTGCCTGGTGAATGGTGTATGTGTGCGAATCAGCAACATTCTTCGCCATAAAAGAAAAGAAAAAGAAAGAAAAAAAAAGTTTTGAGTTTCCGGGACGGTGGACATGAAAGCTTCTGATTAGGTGAGAGTTTTCAAAGAGTTTTCGAATCTTGGGTCGATTCGAAGAGAGAGAGAGAGAGAGAGAGAGAGAGAGAGAGAGAGAGAGAGAGAGAGAGAGAGAGAGAGAGAGAGAGAGAAGGAGAGAAGGAGAGAGAGAGAGAGAGAGAGAGAGAGAGAGAGAGAGAGAGAGAGAGAGAGAGAGAGAGAAAATGACCTGTATTATCCATTCATTTTTTCTTTTCTTTTTTTTAGTATTCATTTTTTTAAGCATTCATTTTCTTTTTTATAGCATTCATTTATTTCATCATTTGACTTTCAATATGATTTATTTGTATATAAATATATTTTTTTTGTGTGTGCATGCGTGTATGTGTGTGGATTAGTGTGTACTTGAATCTACACATTTATAAGAAATTACTCTACTTTGCGTATGACAGAACTGATAGGTAAACAGACCGAGAGATGAATGAATCAATGTATGAATGAATGGATAAATACGTAAATAAAAGGATTTCTTAATGATTCAATGAATGAATGGGAAGAATGGATAGATGGATAGACGGAGGAATGAATAAATGGGTGGATGGAAGAATGAATTGAATATATATATATCAATGGATAGATAGATGGAGGCATGGATGAATGAATTAATATAAAAATGAATGAATGAGTGGATGAATGGACGGAAGGATGTATGGATGAATGAATGAATGAATGGACGGTTGGATGAACGGGTGGATATATGAGAACCAAGATTGTACCGAACGCCAGAGTCAAAACGAACGTTACAAGGGACTTCTTACAAGTGTTACAAGTAAGGGTCAGTTAAGACGGTATTGCCTTACGCGAACACTTGACACTGGCATGCGGTCAACTCTCCCATTATGTGCTGCGGGAGACAAGCCTTGATTATTGACAAAAGTCTTCGTGAATTACAAAATAGTTTGTCCTTCAATGTGTTTTCTCTCTCTCTCTCTCTCTCTCTCTCTCTCTCTCTCTCTCTCTCTCTCTCTCTCTCTCTCTCTCTCTCTCTCTCTCTCTCTCTCTCTCTCTCTCTCTCTCTCCTTTCTTTATTCTCGTCTTTCTCCATTTTCTGCTTTGCGACGTAAAACCCACGCACAGTCACTGTCTTATGTACACAAGTACACCAAAGGTACACACTTGGACAAAACCCACAGGAGAAAACGCCCATACACGCACACACGCCATCGACCTACACAAATAGCCTAGACAACGTACGTACGCACACGCCCACGCCCACGGAAGGACACGACCCAAGCTGTAGGCCTACCGGATAGCTACGATATCACGAACGGCAGCGGCCAATTCGATAATCAAGGGTAAAATATTCATTCCTTGTCTGGTCTGAGCTTCTTGATACACGTCCGGACCCCCGACCCCCTACTTTTTTTGTATCAAGTGACAACGATTTTTTTTTTTTCGACTATCCAAAGGTCTTCGGAACTCTAAGGACGGAAGGAAGGGAGAACTAATTTGACTTTCCTTTAGGCCTACGTAGCTAGTGTCACTTACATGAGATTAGTACATTGGAAGGAAGATACAGGAGAGAGAGAGAGAGGAGGAGGAGGAGGAGGAGGAGGAGGAGGAGGAGGAGGAGGAGGAGGAGGAGAAGAAGAAGAAGAAGAAGAAGAAGAAGAAGAAGAAGGAGAAGAAGAAAGAGGAGAAGGAAAAGGAGAAGAAAAGGAGAAAGAAAAAAAATAGAAGAAAAAGAAAGAAAGACGAAGAAGAGGGAAAAGAGAGAAAAATAAAAACACACGAAAACTGTCAAAAGAAAGGGAGGCATCTTAAGGGCGAGGACTGAGGACTTAGCGGCGGATCGGCCTTTGGGTCAGTCACGCAAAACAAACACACTCGGTAAATAAACTTCAAAGCTACTAATAAGCGTTTTTCTTTTATTTTATTTTCTTCTATTTACCTTTTGTCTTTGATGGAAGGAAAATACGTCGCAGAGAAGAAAAGTGCACGTACAGAGAGTTAAGGAAGGGGAGAGGGGGAGGGGGGGAGATGTGGCAAAACAAAAGAAAAACGGGAATATACACAAGACACTAAGACGTAAAAATGTCCAACCTTCACACGCGATGAAATGAAAGACTAATAATAAACATGAAGGGCAAGAGGTGGAGGGAGCGAGAGATATGTATCCTCTCTTTCTTTTTTTACTCTCTCTCTCTCTCCCTCCCTCGTTCCCTCCTGCCCTCCCTAATTTCCCCTCTCGATCACTCCTCCCTCCCCACCCCCTTCTCCCCCCTCCACCTCACCCCCTTTTCCGCCCTCCACCTCACCCCCACCCCCTTCCACCTCACCCTCCCTCACCCCCTTCACCTCACCCCTTCCTCTTCCCCCCACCCCTTCTCCACCTCCCCTAACCCCTCCCCCCCTCACCCCTTCCTCCTCCTCCTCCTCCTCCTCCTCCTCCTCCTCCTCCTCCTCCTCCTCCTCCTCCTCCTCCTCCTCCTCCTCCTCCTCCTATCTCTGTGATGCCGCCACCGCCGCCGCCGCCATAACTCACAATAAAATGCTCGAGGTATATAAGCCTGAATTATATCACACGCTCTATAATATGCCTTCGCACAACGGTCTCCGGCGGTCTAGCATTATTTAATTAAGACGTTGGGGAGTCTATCACGACCCAGTGTGGAATTCTTTGGGAGAAACGGAAGAAAAGGAGATGGTGATGGTGAGGATAAGAAGAGGAAGAGGGTGAAGTGGAAGAGGAAAAAGAAAAGGAGAGGATGAGGGAGAAAGAGGAAGAGGAAGAGAAAACAATAAAAAGGAAGGAAGGAAGAGAGGAAGAAGAGGGAAGAGGGAAGAGAAAAAGAGGGTGAAGATGGTGGTGAAGAGGAAGAGGAAAAGGAAGAGGAAGAGGAAGAGGTAGAGGGAAAAGAAAATGAAGTGAAGATGGTGAAGAGGAAGAGGAAAAAGAAGATGAAGATGATGAAGAGAAAAGAAAAAAGAAACGATGATGAGGGAGAAAGAAGAGGAGGAATAAAAAAAGAGAAAAAAGTGAAGATGAAGAAGACGAAAAAAAAGAGGATTAGGGGAAAAAGTAGATAAAGAAGAAAGCAGATGATGATGAAAAAGTATATGAAGCGAAAGACGAGGAGGGGAGATAAGCATTGATAAGGTGAGGTAATAAATGGCTAAAGATTGGGTCACGAAGGGAAAAAAAAAGGAACTAATTATAGAGTGAAGGGAAAAAATGACCAAGGATAAGGTAGAAAAACAAATTTAAAAAGGCGTAAAGATATGATGAAGAAGGGTGAGAAAAAAGAAAGAGAGATAGGATGAAGAAGAAGGAAAAAGTGAAGTAAACGAAGATGAAAAGTAGTCAAGGAGAAAGTGGAGAAATTAAGAACGAATAAAAGGAATATAAAAATAAATAAAAACCTGAACCAAGAGAAACAAAGAGAAAAAAAAAACATGAACTAAAAACACTGCAAAACAAACGAAGAACAAGAATAACAGAGAAACACACAAAAAAACAACAACAACATAAAAACGAAGAACAAAAAGAAAAAGGAGTAAAAAGAAGGATGCCAAATGTTGTCATACTCCTGTTCCGCCGTTTACTCTGGGAACGTACAATAACAAACACACGTGACTCTTGTTTATCGTTGAAAAGAAGAACATACATACATTCCTTACCTCGTCTACCCCTGACGTGATTATTGGCAAAGTGATAAGTGTAAATACACCGTTATCCTTTCGAAATGTAGGGTGAATCTCCCTTACCTTAAATTGTAAGTATGAAATTATCATTTGGAAATTCACGGTGAAGTCAAATTATTTCAAGGGATTGTAAATACGATATCACTCTTTATGTTAAATCTCCTGTTACTGAATAGTAAATACGTTTTCAGATTTATACATATAAAAGATTATTTTACTGAATTGGTAATAGTGTTTTAAACTTTACAGTGAATTCCGCATACTGAACTGTAAAACCTATCATCTTAAAATTTACATATATAAAACTCCTTTTCCTTCACTGTAAATAACATGCCTTACAATAGACGATAACACTCCCTTTCCTGAACTGTTTTTAAAATCTACAGTTAATATCCTTTTCCTGACGTGTAATAAATACGCCATCATCATTTCAAAGTTACGGCGAAGATCGTTGTCCCAAACGATATATGACGGTTAATTAACGGCTAATTTCATTTCTTGAACGATAAATACACACTGGTCGTTTAAAAATTAGCGGGAAGAATCGTTTGACTGAATTAACATTTGCGTAAAGCTATTCCTCTGTTGAACTACTGAAGCAGTAATTATCTTTTGTTAAAAGAGAGAGAATTAAAGAAAGAAGAACACAAAAAATGGCGCTTTGGCCAGAGGTGCTGTTGTTTGTGTATGTATAATTAACAAGGGCTTATAATACGTGAAAAATATTAATTAAAAGAGGAAAAAAAAGGCTTATGAAATTCCAAAGCTTATTAACGTCACACAGGAATACATTATCGATGAAAGTTAGGTTAAACAAGTCCTTTGTCCTTTGTGAAGAGACTGTAAAAATAATTGAAACAATTACTTACACATAAATTTTCTCTCTCTCTCTCTCTCTCTCTCTCTCTCTCTCTCTCTCTCTCTCTCTCTCTCTCTCTCTCTCTCTCTCTCTCTCTCTCTCTCTCTCTCTCTCTCTCTCTCTCCCCTCCTCTCCCCCTCTCCCTCTCCCTCTCCTCTCCCTCTCCCTCTCCCTCTCCCTCTCCCTCTCCCTCTCTCTCCCTCCCTCCTCCCTCTCTCTCTCTCTCTCTCTCCCTCTCTCTCTCTCTCTCTCTCTCTCTCTCTCTCTCTCCCTCTCCCTCTCCCTCTCCCTCTCCCTCTCCCTCTCCCTCTCCCTCTCCCTCTCTCTCCCTCCCTCCCTCTCCCTCCCCCTCCCTTTTGCCTCCGTCTGCTCTCTCTCTCTCTGCCCTCCCTCGCTCCCTCTCTCACCCTTTCCCCGTACCAACCCCCATTCCCCTCCCTATCACCCTTTCCCTCTTTCCTCTATCCAAAGACAGAAGTCACAGCAAACCCTTTGCCATTTTCTTATCAAAGGAAATTGCTCAATCAAGCCATCACCCCCACTCACCTATCACTCAATTTTCATTCATTTGAACTACCCTACAACAAGCATCACCACCACCACCGCTACCACCACTACCACCACCACCAACAACAACAATAAACTCATTTCTCCGTATTTAAAAGATCGTCTGAGATCAAC
>NW_028234437.1:29333569-29341069 GCF_977035675.1 Penaeus japonicus | reverse complement strand
TTTTTCTTTCTTTTTCTTTCTTTCTCTCTCTCTCTCTCTCTCTCTCTCTCTCTCTCTCTCTCTCTCTCTCTCTCTCTCTCTCTCTCTCTCTCTCTCTCTCTCTCTCTCTCTCTCTCTCTCCTCCGTTACAGTCTCACGCACCCCCCCCCCTTTCCTCCATACGAGAGGATACGAGAACGAGAGTTCACACACACACACACGCATACTAATAAAGAGAAAATGAACGAACAGTAGAGATAGAAGAAGAGAAGTTAGAAAAAGAAAGCGAGAGAAAGACACAAAATAGTAAACAAGAGTAGAAATGAGAACAAAAAATAAAATTCACACACACACACACACACACACACACACACACCCACCTTCCCCCTCCCCCTCCGTTCACACTCTCACCCCTACCCCGACCCCCTACCCCACTCCTCCACCCCCTAACCCCCGACCCCAACCCCCCTCCCCCCCTCCCACAAAGGCTACGCGAGCGAGTTGAGTTCACGCGAGTCGACGGGACGAGAGATACGATCTTGACGGCATTTCGGGAGACGTTCGTGTGTATAGACAAAGGCTTTATTCATCTTCACTCATCTTCACTCATCTTCCGACGGTCCTTTCCCGGCGAGTTATAATCCACCGCCGGCCTGTCACCTTCCAACCCCTTGGCCTTATAAGGGTGAGTTAAAGGGTAGGTGGGGTGGGGGGAGTGGGGTGGATAAGAGGGAGGGAGGGAAGGAGGTGGTCATAGGACCCCTCCCTCCCTTAGACCACCCTTATAGATCACCCTGCCGACGCGTTCCATATTTATGTGGGTTTGCGTATATGGTTCTTCTGACCCTTCCTTATAGCAGCGCTATGTTAAAAGGAACATCAGATTCGCACGGGGCTGAGTGGCCGGCGAGGCATTTGCAGCGCAACTTGCAACTGGTGTACATTATTTTCGGAGAGAACTTGCAATAAGATCCCTTGCAACTGAATCACAGCAACAGAGAGACAGAGTAAGCTTGCAATGAGCCGAATCTTCCTTCTATCCGAGACCGGACTTGCAAGGGATTAGGTCTTCCTTCCGTTTACGTTGTTCCTCCTTCTTTTGGCTTCTTGATTTATCCCTTTTCTGTCGATAACTATATCCTTTCTCTCACGTCTCCCTTCTCCTTCTTCGCTGTCTTCCACTTTTAACCTCTACTCTATCACCTTCCTTGACTTGCCTTGTTCTCCTTTGTTATCTCGTTTCATCTTTTTTTTTCTCCCTCTCTCTCCACGTTATCTCCCTCTTCCTTTTCGCTTACCTGTTCTCCCTCGCTGTCTCTTGTTATCTACTTCGTCTCCTGCCCCCCCCCCTCCCCCACCCGTCTCCCTAACCGATACTAAAACACCTTTTTGGCTTACCTACTTAAGCCCTATTCTATCTACGTGTATTTTTTCCGTTCTATCCTCTGTCACTCCCTGTTCTTCCACCTGTTTACTTGTTCTTTGCTGTTTCCTTTTTTATTATAGTCTTCCTCTGTCTCTTACTTTCTTGTCTCCTTTTACCGTTTTATTCAACTTCTATCTCTCCTTTGCTAAATTTATTTTGTTATATATCTCTTTCACCTATTACTTCGTCTTCCCTTCTTCTCTACTAATACTCTTCCCTTTTCTCCCCCCCCCCCCTCTCTCTCTCTCTCTCTCTCTATCCGCACTCATCTATTTCTCCTTCTCTAACTCTTCTAATTTCTCTCTCTCACCCAACCTCCCCCCTTCTCTCTCTCTCTCTCTCTCTCTCTCTCTCTCTCTCTCTCTCTCTCTCTCTCTCTCTCTCTCTCTCTCTCTCTCTCTCCACATTTTTCATCTCTCTCGTCCCACCTTCTCTGTCTTTCTCCCTCCCCTCTCCCCTCCTCCCCTCTCCACAATCTCAATCCTTCAACCCGTCTTTCACTACCTATCTATCTATCTATCTACCAGACCCTTCCTTTATCTACTATCTCAATCTCAATATATGAACCCTCTTTCCTTCCATCATCTTCCCTCTCTCCCCTCCCAAACTCAACAAATAAACATCCCCCACCCCTCATCTAATCTTCAACGTATTCACTTAACCCACGATCCCCATCTCCCCCCCCCCCTCCTTATATCTGCCTCCCTCCACCTGTCTGGCCTGCCGTCCTTCCTCCCACTATTTTCCTCCAAACTTCCTCTGGCATCTCTACCTACCCTTTTTTTTTTTTTTTTTTTTTTTTTTTTACTGTTGCCTGTGGATGCTGTCTGGATGCCGTCTATGAACGAGACAGACGGAAAGACTAGACTGGAGGGAGCGCATCGAGAGGAAGATAACTTTTTTTTGGAGATAGGAGGGAGGGAAGGGAGGGAAAGGAGAGAAATCTTGAGGGTACGGAGAGGGAGGGGAGAGGAAGGGAAAGGGGAAGCGGCGGAAGGAAGGAGGAGGGAGAGAGAGAAAAAGAGAGAAGAGAGAAAGAGAGAAGAAGGAGAGAGAGAGAGAGAGAGAGAGAGAGAGAGAGAGAGAGAGAGAGAGAGAGAGAGAGAGAGAGAGAGAGAGAGAGAGGAAAGAGAGAGAGAGAGAAAGAGAGAGAGAGAGAGAGAGAGAGAGAGAGAGAGAGAGAGAGAGAGAGAGAGAGAGAGAGAGAGAGAGAGAGAGAGAGAGAGAGAGAGAGAAAACGCGAAAGAGAGAGAGAGAACGCGAAAGAGAAAGAGAGAGAGAACGCGAAAGAGAAAGAGAGAGATAACGCGAAAGACAGAGAAAGAGAACGAGAAAGATAAAAAGAGAGAGGGTAAAAAAATGAAAAGAAACAGGCTGACACACCGTGTTATCACCAGCGTCTCCAACCCAAACTTCTGCCAAGAAAGCGCTAATCACCCCATGATTACCAGACCATGCACGCTGCGTGACATATGAAAAAATGGAGAATTTCCTCTCCTCTGTCCCCTTTCCTCATCCTTCCATCCTCTCCCTTCTTCATACTCCTCCTCTCATCCTCCCCCTTCTTCCTCATCCTCCCCTCCCAACATCTACTCCTACTCCTCCTCCTAATATTACTATTACTATTACTACTACTACTACTCCTCCCTCTACTCCCGCTCTCACTCCCACTCCAACTCATCCTTCTCCCTCCCCCTCCTCCATCTCTACCCACATCATCTTCCTCCACTTCCCCACCGACCCTTCTCCCCTTCCGCATCCTCCACCTCCACCCACGTCCTCCCTGGTCTTTCCCCCCTCCATATTCCTCCACATTTCCACTCTACCCACCTTCTTCCCACACATCCTATCCTACACCCAGCCTTTCCATCCCCTTCTCCCTCTCTTCACCTACACCTCCTCCTCCTCCTCCTCCTTATTCCCCATCCACCATCATCATCATCATCCTCATCTTCCCTCTCTCCCATCCATTCATCCATCCATCCTCCTCTCCTCCACCTCCTATCTTCCCAACCTCCCCCTCCTATCCCCATCTCCCTCCAACCACCACCTCCTCCTCCCAATCCCACCCACACACACACCTTACCCCCACTCCCTACCCTACCCCATCCCA
This sequence comes from Penaeus japonicus, assembly GCF_977035675.1. Classification (NCBI taxonomy): domain Eukaryota; kingdom Metazoa; phylum Arthropoda; class Malacostraca; order Decapoda; family Penaeidae; genus Penaeus; species Penaeus japonicus. The sequence goes on along the minus strand of NW_028234437.1, from coordinate 29,337,551 downwards.
CCCTTCCCCTCTCCCTACCCTACCCCATCCCTCCCCCAGCCCACTCCCTACCCTACCCCTCCCCCCTCACCCACTCCCTCAGCCGCGCCTTACCCCCTATCCCCCACTCCCTACCCTACCCCATCCTTCCCCCTTCCCCCACTCCCTACTCTACCCCATCCCCTCCCTCCCCCCTCCCCCACTCCCTACCCTACCCCCTCCCTCCAACCACCCCCACTCCCTACCCCATCCCTCCCCCACTCCCTACCCCATCCCTCCCCCTCCACCAACTCCCCCACACCCTCAGCCGCGCGAAACAAAAAAGGGACGCGGACCAAACCTTCCTTCCCAAAGTCGCTCACGCGCGCGCACGGGCCCCCAAAAATGCAATCCCGAGCTCCGTAAAGTTAATAAATACCTCCAGACGGGGACTTTATGATCCCCCTTCAGATTATCCAAAATGAACACTCTTCCCCGGCCATGCGTGAAGCTCGCCAGTTTGTAGGTTTTTTTTTCTTTTCTTTTCTTTTGTTTTCTTCTGGTTCTCTTTCCTCTCTTTTTCTTTTTATTCTTCCTTTTGTTTTTCTCGTTGTCTCTGTCTATCTCCATGTACTTTTTCTTTCTCTTTCTCTTCTTTTTTAATTTTCTCTTTCTCTTCTTATTCTTCTTTTATTCCCTTTCTTTCTATTTTCTACTTTCTTTCTCTCTCTCTATCTCGCTCGTTCTCTTTCTGTCTCTGTCTCCCTCCTCCCATTCTCTGCCTTTCTCCATCTTCTTTTCTTCTTCTCCTTCTCCCTCTTCTTTTCTCCTTCTCCCTCTTTCTTCCTCTTATTTTTTTCTTCCCTCCTTCTTTATCAATTAATTTAGCGTCTTTCCGTGATAAGGAGTATTGGTGCGAAGCAACACTAATAAGGAACACCCTTTACTATGATAACACGTGCACTTAGAAAAGGTTTTGAAAATGTGTACAGAAATTTGGGTAAAGAAAGGATTAATACTAATATTAATTATCACCATCATTATCACCATCATCACCACCACCATAACAATATTAACGATAATAATAACAATAACAACAATAACAACACCCACAACAGTAACCACAACAACAACAATAAAAACAACAACTAACAAAACACGAAAACCACCTCTAAGAACAAATAACATAGCGACGACATATAAAAAGGAGCCCATCGTCCTGATAAGTGACATTGCGTCATATCAAGAGGTTGACATTGCGTCATATCAAGAGGAATTCAAGCGTTGGGGGTCAAGGCGTTACTCGTGAGGGAACAGGATTCAATCAGGAGGTCCTTCGGGACTGAGATGATCTCGACCATTGCGAAAGAAGTGATGGGAAAGGATGAAGTGACGCGATAGAGGTGAAAGAAGTAATGGGGTAGATGTGAAAGAAGTGATGGGGTAGAGGGGAAAGAAGTGATGGGGTGGAGGCAAAAGAAAGGCGAAAAAGAACGAAAGAAATAAGAAAAAGGTCGAAAGAACCAAAAAAGTTGAACATGAGAGAAAGAAGGAGCGAAATAAACGAAAATCAAATCAAGAAGTGAAAATACGATGGCCATGAGAGAAAGAAAAAGAGAAAGAGAGAGAGAAAGAGAAAGAAAGAGAGAGAGAGAGAGAGAGAGAGAAGAGAGAAAGAGAAAGCAAGAGAGAGAGAGAGAGAGAACAAGAAACGGAAAGAAAAGGAAAAAAAGAAAGAAAAGGAAAAAGAGAAAGAAAAAGAACCAGAGAAAGAGATAAACAGAGAAGAGCAGAGAAGAGCGCGAAAGCGACAAAGCAAAAAACAAAACCAAAACAAAACGACAGCCACTTGGTTACGCGCGGCCAGCTGAAGAGCGTGAAATTGTGTCGAAAGTTAAACGTCAAAGCTACGCTGGAGTTGGCCATTGGGTAGAAAGGGGAACTTATTACGGGAAAAGTTACGCGGAAATGGGGTGTTTTGTAAAGAACACATCGTCCGGGGTCGCTTGTGCTGTTGAACACTGAGGGTGATACTGTGCTTGAAGTGTGAGGGTTAAGAAGAGCAGGGACGGAGAGAGAGGGAGGGAGAGGGAGGGAGGGAGGGAGAGGGAGGGAGGGAGGGAGAGAGAGGGAGAGGGAGGGAGGGACAGACAGACAGACAGAGAGAGAGAGAGAGAGAGAGAGAGAGAGAGAGAGAGAGAGAGAGAGAGAGAGAGAGAAAGAGACAGACAAAAATAGGGGTGAGCACATTCGAGACATCACACTCTCTCTCTCTCTCTCTCTCTCTCTCTCTCTCTCTCTCTCTCTCTCTCTCTCTCTCTCTCTCTCTCTCTCTCTCTCTCACACACACACACACACACACAAACACACTAACAAGAAACATTAAAAAGAGAGAACCAAAAAGACATCACCAGGAAGAGAAAAAGGAAAATAATTTTTTTCAGAGAGCGAAACACACTGTAAGCCCCGTTTAATGTTTTCTGCGGCTCCGAAAGATTTCTAAGTCTTTCCCGTAAGAGTCTCGAGAATCGCTCTTTCACTCGCTCTTCAAGGGGATTTTGCAAGCAATAGGGCTGTTTCATTGCACGATACATTTTGCCTCCATTCCAGATGCCACTGGTGATGAAATTCAATTGCAACTGCTTGTTCTTTTTCGTAATCAGTGCCGTTTCGATATAAATAGATATAGAGCAATTATATAAATGTTATATATTGGGAGAGGGAGGGAGATGGAAGGAGAAGGAGAGAGGGGGAGAGGGAGGGAGGGAGGGAGGGAGGGAGAGAGAGAGAGAAAGATAGAGAGAGAGAGAGAAAGAGATGAGAGAGAGAGAGGAGAAAGAAAGAGATGAGAGAGAGAGAGAGAAAGATAGAAAGAGATGAGAGAGAGCGAGAAAGAAAGAAAGAGATGAGAGAGAGAGATAAAGAAGATCAACAGATACAACTATTCTTGTCTTTACGATATTCATTGTATCCTACAATACTGATCATATCGTGAAGAGTGCGTGTACGTGTGTATGAATATGTAAAACAGGAGCTACCGAGTGTTCCATGACATCCCCCACCCCCACCCCCACCCCCTACCCCCACCCCCTCCCCTCTCCTCCAGGTACAGGAACTTAATACACTGATACCGATTCATATAAATTGTTATTTGATCCTTGTAACTCTTATCTGATTCTCTTCAATGTTATCTGCGCCCTTTTGACCCAAATCGGGAGGAATGAAATAAGTCCTTTAAGTCAAAATTTGCATAAAAGTGGCACTTCCTTTTAATTTAATGTATTGGGAAAATATAAAGCTCGGTTGCTTGGATCGGGACCCCATTTTGGTTTCTTTGTTGGGGGGGGGCGCTATTGGGGCTCATTTCCTTTTCTACGGTCTTGTGTGTTTGTGTGTGTGTGTGTTTGTGTGTGTGTGTGTGTGTGTGTGTGTGTGTGTGTGTGTGTGTGTTTGTGTGTGTTTGTGTGTGTGTGTGAATGTGTGTGTGTGTGAATGTATGTATGTATGTATGTGTGTGCGTGCATGCAAGCGTGCGTGCGAGCGTACGTGCATCCACATCCACATTCATCCAGAAACACATATCCCTATCAGTTTCCCTCCACACACATTGCAGAGAGATGCAACAATTTGGACACCGAGGACACCGTTCGTTCTCGCGCGCACTCCTAGTTAATAGGAAAAAGTTTATGGAAGTTTAATTTCCCTCAAGGAAATTCGGAATCTCCAAATGTCCTTGTGAAGTTCATTCTCGACTTTCTACGACAAGACGACGAATCTCCATTTTGAGAAACGACAGAGGCGACGCGATCGTAAAGGGGAGGTTTTAATTTAGGTTTATTGGCAAAAGGCTCGAGAAAGATAGGGGGGGAGGGAGAGGGGGGAGGGAGAGGGGGGAGGAAGGGAGGGAGGGAGGGAGAGAGAGAGAGGGGGGGAGAGGGAGATAGAGAGAGAGAGAGAGAGAAAGGGAGAAAGAGAGAGAGAAAAAGAGAGAAAGAGTAAGAGAGAGATATAGAGATAGATAGAT
>NW_028234437.1:29316069-29321069 GCF_977035675.1 Penaeus japonicus | reverse complement strand
CTCTTCTTCCTCTCCTCTCCTCCTCTTCTTCTTCCTCTCCTCTCCTCTCCTCTCCTCTCCTTTCCTCTCCTCTCCTCCTCTTGCTCTTCTTCCTCTCCTCTTCTTGCTCTTCTTCTTCCTTCTGCTCCTCCTCTTGCTCTTCTTCCTCTCCTCTTCTTGCTCTTCTTCTTCCTTCTGCTCCTCCTCTTGCTCTTCTTCCTCTCCTCTTCTTGCTCTTCTTCTTCCTTTTGCTCCTCCTCTTGCTCTTCTTCCTCTCCTCTTCTTGCTCTTCTTCTTCCTTCTGCTCCTCCTCTTGCTCTTCTTCCTCTACTCTTCTTGCTCTTCCTCTTGTTCTTCTTCCTCTCCTCTTCTTGCTCTTCTTCCTCTCTTCTCCTCCTCTTGCTCTTCTTCCTCTCCTCTCCTCCTCTTGCTCTTCTTCCTCTCCTCTCCTCCTCTTTTTTCTGCTCCTCCTCTTGCTCTTCTTCCTCTCCTACTCCTCCTCTTGCTCTTCTTCCTCTCCTCTCCTCCTCTTGCTCTTCTTCCTCTCCTCTCCTCCTCTTGCTCTTCTTCCTCTCCTCTCCTCCTCTTGCTCTTCTTCCTCTCCTCTCCTCCTCTTGCTCTTCTTCCTCCTCTCCTCTCCTCCCTCTTCTTCTCCTCCTCCTCTCCTCTCCTCGTCTCTGCTCTCCTCCCTCTTCTTCTTCTTCTTCTTCTTCTTCTTCTTCTTCTTCTTCTTCTTCTTCTTCTTCTTCTTCTTCTTCTTCTTCTTCTTCTTCCTCCTCCTCAACCCTTCCATCACCAACAAGCCCATAAAACGGACACGTGACCTGACATCTCGCACTTGACCTGACGGGAAGACGTGATGCGAGACTCAATAACCTTTTCCATAGACTCATAACATAGGAGATTCACACTCAAAAGCCGAGGCTCTGTGTATATTACACGAACCTGCATAACACATGGTCGAAATATGGGTAGAATGTACGGCAAATTACAGCGCAAATGATGTGTCACACGTGTAATAGGGATGTAATATTACACAGTACCGTGCAATAAGAGCGGGAAATATTACGTGGAGTATGGAGTAAACTACAAAGCAAACGTCAGATTGTAGTTGTACCACGAGTACCAAGAGGTGTCATTTCTACACAGAGAGATTCAATAGTTTCATGATTGTAGTTCCCGCCGCCGTTTTATGTGGTATGTATTCTGTGTCGCCAGCGCGGTGAGTATCGAGTGTTTTGCGTGTTTAAAAATGACCGTTTTTGCTACGTACTGAGGTTGAGAAAAAGAGGTTGAGTATTGTGTACCCACTCGTGCTCGTTGCGAAGGAGGTTGAGTATTGTGTACCCACTCGTTCTTGTCACAAAAGAGGTTGAGTATTGTGTACCCACTCGTTCTCGTCACAAAAGAGGTTGAGTATTGTGTACCCACTCGTTCTCGTTACAAAAGAGGTTGAGTATTGTGTACCCACTCGTTCTCGTTACAAAAGAGGTTGAGTATTGTGTACCCACTCGTTCTCGTTACAAAAGAGGTTGAGTATTGTGTACCCACTCGTTCTCGTTACAAAAGAGGTTGAGTATTGCATACCCACTCGTTCTCGTTACAAAAGAGGTTAAGTATTGTGTACCCACTCGTTCTCGTTGCGAAAGAGGTTGAGTATTGTGTACCCACTCGTTCTCGTTGCGAAGGAGGTTGAGTATTGTGTACCCACTCGTTCTCGTTACGAAAGAGGTTGAGTATTGTGTTCCCACTCGTTCTCGTTACGAAAGAGGTTGAGTATTGTGTACCCACTCGTGCTCGTTGCGAAGGAGGTTGAGTATTGTGTACCCACTCGTTCTCGTTGCGAAGGAGGTTGAGTGTTGTGTACCCACTCGTTCTCGTTGCGAAGGAGGTTGAGTATTGTGTACCCACTCGTTCTCGTTACAAAAGAGGTTGAGTATTGTGTACCCACTCGTTCTCGTTAGAAAAGAGGTTGAGTATTGTGTACCCACTCGTTCTCGTTGCGAAAGAGGTTGAGCATCGCGTACCCATTCGTTCTCGTTAGAAAAGAGGTTGGGTATTGTGTACCCACTCGTTCCCGTCACAAAAGAGGTCGAACATTGCATACCCACTCGTTCTCGTTACGAAAGACGTTACATACCTCCACAGGCTACTGACCTGACCTAACCTCCTTCCTCCCAATACGAAAAAAACAACACCTCCTTTGCTTCGACCTCGGATATCCTCGCCAGTCAAGTACACAGCCACAGCCACTGTTACTTCCGTACTCAGAGGAAGAGCTGTCGCAATGTACTGTACTGGCGATAGGAGTGAATGAGAGCTTTGTCCATTTCCCATTTGGCGTCTGAGTTCTATCCTGGTCTAATTGGTAGTCTGGAATAATGGTAGCCTCCTCCCTGCTCGGCTCGCACTCACTTCCGGCTCTTCTTGTTAAACTCCGCTCCAAGATAACAAAGGGGAATGGACTACACTTTGCTGGACTGGTATAAACCTTTTTATTTTTATTATTATTTTCATTTTTATTTTTATTATTATCATTTTTATTAATATTTTCATTATAATTGTTATCATTTTTCTTATCAATACTATCATCATCATTATTATCATTGTCATTATTATCATCATTCACACTGAAGTTATCATTGTTATTATTATCATTATCATCATCAACACCATTAATATTATTATTATTATTATTATTATTATTATTATCATTAACATTATCAGTTAACATTAACATCATTATCATAATTACCTTTATTATTGCTAATTATTGTTAAATATGGTTTACAATTTATTGCATATTCCTCATCATAAAAATAAACATCATTAATGTTATCATGATGACGATGATGATGATGAAAATGGCAATAATAATAATAATAATGATAATGATAATAATAATAATGATAATAATAATAATAATAATGATAATAATAATAACAATAATAATAATAATGAGATGAAGGTGTTGATAATCATCATCATAACTATCATTGTCATTATAATCCTCATCAATCTTGATGCGCATCAGACATACATTCCGAATAGGGGGACATGCCAATCATGACATGCCTGCTCTTGAGTCTTCTTCATAAGGAACGAAAACTTTCTCTTGTAGTTACCTGATGACTGCCATATCAAAAATAAATAAATAAATAAATAAAAGGCAGACTAGATGCAGTGCAAGTCTCACCTGTAGTATAACTTTTACATGAGGCAATACGACTTGTCTCTATTAAGAGCTTGTATATCTTCTCTTAACTACTTTCACAAAAACTTTTTTTTCCCCAAAAAAACACTTCAGCCGTATGATACAGTCTGCTCTACATGACAAAATGGACGAATAAGCAACAGTTACAACATCCCGTTCATTAAAACCTGTTCTTTGTGACGTGTAGCATCAATTAAAAAGGAGGAGGATAATTAATTTCGTCAGAGAGCTCCCCTTTATGTCACCGCGCGAAACGAAAATTCTCGGTGTGCCATGACAAGAACACCCATTCACCGCTCAGCATGAATATTCTCGAGAGCGCAGCATGCTCATGCTCATGGCTACACTACAGCATCGCGTGACGGGCATACTCACCTCAGCAACATCACGTGACGTCAATATTCAGGGCGAGGGCATCACGTGACGTCAATATTTACGGCGAGGGCATCACGTGACGTAAATATCCCTTATTCTACACACGGGCGGCGTAGATCATAAAATAACATGACATCGTCGCTGCTCGGATGACGTGAGGAATGATACAACGAGGCATGACAACACACGAGTGTCATCCACAAAGACACGGTGTTATAAAGGGAATATCCCGCGCTGAAATGCTGTAATACAAACAGACACGTACCACTGCGCATTGGGGCTGAAGGCATAAGCTACATAACACATCCAGAAATTACAGGTGGCACGGGGCGCATAACATAAATATCAAGACGAAACTGGAAATAACAGGCAAGCCTTAGCCGTTGTATACACACACACACACACACCCTGGCTGTCCATGGTTGCATAACTCATGAAATGCACGTATTTCGCGGACGGGGGAAGGAGGGGGAGAGGAAGGGGAGAGGAAGGGGGGAGGGGGTAGGGGAGAAAACCCAGACGAGAGCGAACCCCAAGTCCCCCTCAAGGCCCAAGGGCTGGAAGCAACTTGGTGATAAGAACCAAAATACCTCGCTGCGTCTGGCGCCTTGGGACCCAAAATTCCGGCCTCGTGCAAGGGAATGACTTCAGCTATTGTGCATCCGAGTCAACAGGGGAGAGCATATTTTGCCAACTTTCATTTACTATTTATTTTAGGCTGATTGTGAAATATATATTGCATGATGATTCCTTTTTCATTCGCCAGCATCTAAGATGCCAGACCACTCGCCGTCGAGCATTATTTTTTTGTTAACAAATGTGTAAATATATATATATATATATATATATATATATATATATATATATATATTGTTAGTATATCTACGACTATATACGCGAAAAAAACTGCATCTTGGAAGAATAAAAGGAGAACGGGAATTACATTGGAAAGGGAAGAGAAAAATATAAAAGACTTGATAAGAACTGATGGCTATATGTTGGTGGTGAGGGAGGGAGGGAGGGAAGGAGGCGAGAAGGGGAGAAGGGGATAAGAGGGGAAGGGGGAGGAAGAGGAGACATATATTACAGCCCGAACCTCTCTTCCTATCTACGCTGACTAGAGGTTCGGATGCTGTTCCCTCGTGAATATGTAAGACTGCCATGGCACACACAAGACGCGGGTGAGACAGCAGTAATATTGTTATGTAAAGTCCTTGAAAGCATTCACGAAAGGCATTTCAACCCAAGGTCTTCTGTCAGTACATCAAGGGATCTCAAGTCTCTCTCTGTACGTGAATATAAAGCTAGTTCTCTTCACATTATACTTCCCTGTGTTTTTTTCACTCGTAGACTTGCAAAAGAAATGTATTTTGATGACGTATTTCTATTTTTTTTCTCGAGGGATGAAGGGCAGACAGCGTGGCCTTTGAAC
>NW_028234437.1:29273569-29276069 GCF_977035675.1 Penaeus japonicus | reverse complement strand
CAGTCATAATGAATTAACTTTGACAAAGAAACAATAAAAATCTATTACAACTATACATAGAAACAAACTTTTCATATCTGTATGATTTTATAATTTTATAAGAAATGTCATATTTACATATTATCGTTTATTATTCTCGTATTTTTATTTATCATTTTTTTTCCTTCATGTATCATCGAAGCTCAAACAAAACGTAATCGTGTTCTCTCTCTCTCTTTTTTTTATTTTTTTATTTATTTTTTTTTTTTTTTTTTTGTCTTTCGTTATTTTCTGCAATGTCGAAAACCCACACCCCAACCTTGATACAACGCTGGATTCCTTGTCCCCTCTCGCACAACATAGCTTATCCCCCACGTTCGTAAAAAAAAAGAAAAGGAAAGGAAAGGGGGAAATAATCCTAAAGAAAAAAATGAAAAAAAAATCTAAAAAAAAAAAAAAAAAAAATCTGAAAAAAGAACACCAGCTTGACGGTCCTAATCCACGAGACCATTTTCGCGAGCAAATTCTCCCGACTTGAGGGCGAAACTTTCTCTATCGTATATAGGAGACCTGCTTGACTTTAAGGTGTGGAGCAAGACAGAAAGTTTAAAAAGGGACTCGAGGAGAATGAGGGAATGAAGGAAGCAAGGAAAGGAGGCGAGGGAGAAAGTGTGAGGGCGGGAGTTAAATTGGGAAAAGAGAGAGAGAGAGAGAGATAGAGAGAGAGAGAGGGGGCGGGGGGAGTTGAGGGAGAGAGCGAGCGAGAGCGAGAGAGAGAGAGAGGAGGGAGGGGAGGGGGGAAGGAGAAGGAGAGAGAGCGATAGGGAGAGCGATCGAGAGATAGAGAAAGGATGGGAGAGATAATAAATGAAAGAGAGTAAGTTATATACAAAGAGAGAGAAAGAAAATGAAAGAAATTTTGGAAGGAAAAACATGAGAAAGAAAGAAAGGAAGACATAGAATGGTTAACCAAGAAGTGAAAGATCATTACTAGATTAAAAAAAATCATTGATCATTATTGAAAAAAAGAACGCAAAAGAAAAAAAAAAGGTAGAGTATAACCTGAGCTGGACGAACGTAAAGAGAAATTATTATTTGAAGTAAAAAGAAATGATAATGATAATAATAAAAAAAGGGACATCGACAAATACTGGAAAAACTCAAACATGAAAAAGAGAAGAAGAAGAAGAAGAAAAAAAATACAACATGAAAGGGAGATTCAGGGGAGAAAAGAAACTTAATTGGAGAGAAAAACGAAAGGGGGAGACGCACATACTGAAGGAAAACAGCAACAGCAACAACAACAAAAAATGCATGAAAGGGAGGTCCAGGAAGGAAAAAGAAAAATAATCGGAGAAAGAGGGGAAGGAAAGAGACAAAAAAACAACGACACAAAAAGACTGAGAGGAAAAGGAAAAGAGAAAAGAAAGAAAGAAAGAAAAAAAAAATGAGGAGAGAAAGGCGCATAGAGCAGACGAGAAAAGTAATTCGAAAAAGAGAGACTAATGAAAAAAAAAAAAAATCAAAATCATATAGACAAATACAGGAAGAAAACGCAAAAACAACAACACAAAAACATTCGAGGTTCAGGGAAGGAAAAAAAAAAAAAAAATAAAAAAAAAAAGAGAAGAGGGGGAGGAGGAAGGGGAAAGGAAGTGCCGGAGGGGGATAGGAAGGGGGGATGGGAGGGGGTAGGAAGGGGTGAGTGATGTAAGGGAAGGGAAGGGGAGGGGTGAGGGGGGAGGGGGAGTTGTCTGGCCGAGATAGGACATGTTGCAGTCGTCATGCCTGAATGGAATACAGGGCAGGCTCACAGTTCACCCTCCTCTCATGATAACAAAAGTGTGTTTGACAACGCGACACAGGGGGCGCTGGTAGAAGAGGGAAGGGAGGGGGAAGGGGGAAGGGAAGGAGGGAGGGAGGAAGGGAGGGAGGGAGGGAAGGAGGGAGGGAGGGAGGGAGGGAAGGAGGGAGGGAGAGGTGGGAGGGAGGAAGGGAGGGAGGGAGGGAAGGAGGGAGGTAGGGGGGGGAAGATGGATGTGGAAGGGAGCTGGAAAGTGAAAAGAAAAAAAAAAGAGAGAAATAAAAAGGAAAGAAAAGAAGAAAAAATGAGAATGAAATGCGGGAATAATGAGGAACGCTTATTATTTGTGGGCCTGTGCTATTTTGGGGTTTGTATTTTATTAAACCGTCATAAATGTTTCATTAGTGTTGTTGAACGTTTCTCTTTAAACGTTTTTTTTTCCCCTTAACGTTTTAGCGCAGTTGGGAGAAGAGAATTATTACTTGTGTTATATGTAAATATCTTTTTTTATTAGCAAACGTTTCTTTTATGAATCGCTGCCATTTCACGTGGAAATAGCACATCTGTTTTACTTCAATCTTAGCAAACATAAGCACATGCACAATTCAAATATTCAAATAAACACCCCCCCCCCCCCACACACACACACACAACCCTCCCACCCCCCACCCACCCACACACACCACCCACACCCCCCCCCCCCCACTACACCCACCC
>NW_028234437.1:29256069-29261069 GCF_977035675.1 Penaeus japonicus | reverse complement strand
AAGTTCAGAGTTCAGAGAATATGCAAACTCTGAAAAGGAAACCGAATGAACTTTTTGTGCCTGAAATGGAAATATAAAAATGTCGGTTGTGTTATGTCGGTGTTATCGTTCGTGTTATGTAGGTCATTGATTTGGAAAGGTCGAGGATATACACATTTCGTTCTGGGTCAATACTTACTCTATTGTGTTAACAGAGTGTTGGAAATGTGTGTATGGTAATGTCTGGGAGATATGGAATGCAAATGAAACCTTTTTTTTATTTTTATTTTTTGTTATCGGTATTTTTCTTTTTTTTTCTTTTTTATTCAACTTCGGTTTCGTATCATTTCATTTCGCTGTCTCATAACCTTTCATTTCGTTCCTACAATTATATGTCTACATCCGTTTTCTTTTTTGTGGTCATATGTCTACATCTCTTTCTCTGTTTCATTTGCAATATTTTTCTTTTCCCATTTACAGCCTTGCATTTCTCGCGCACTTGATATAACCCGCCGTGTGACAACCTTAGAGTTTGACGGCGAAATGAAGGACAGGAGGAGACAGAAGCACGGACCCAAATTAATGCATTTATATGCGTATATGTATCATGCGTTACCCCGATAAGTATGCCATTAATATGTATTTCACACACATTTCTTTTCCCATTCGAAGGCAGTATCTCTTTCCTTGTAAATTTGTTTCTAAAGTCACTGGAAGGTGCTGAACCGAGATCGTATATTTTTTTTTTCTTTGCATATCTCACAGCTTCCATGATAGTAAGCATAAATTCTTGAGGGAAAGGCTTTCCATCAGCGCGATTTAGTGCGCGTTTTTGACCTCCTTCGCCATGAGTTATTTCGAGCGATTTTCTTTCTCTCTCGCCTTCCCCCTCGTTCTCTCCTCCTGTCCTTCGATTCTCGCCTTTTTAATCCTCATGCAGTTCTCGCCCTCGTCCTCTCCCTCCCTTCGCCATGCACTCGCCTTCGCCATGCACTCTCCTTCGATTCTCGCCTTTTTAATCCTCATGCAGTTCTCGCCCTCGTCCTCTCCCTCTCTCCGCCATGCACTCTCCTTCGCCATGCACTCTCCTTCGATTCTCGCCTTTTTAATCCTCATGCAGTTCTCGCCCTCGTCCTCTCCCTCCCTCCGCCATGCACTCGTCTTCGCCATGCACTCTCCTTCGATTCTCGCCTTTTTAATCCTCATGCAGTTCTCGCCCTCGTCCTCTCCCTCCCTTCGCCATGCACTCTCCCTCCGCCATGCACTCGCCTTCGATTCTCGCCTTTTTAATCCTCATGCAGTTCTCGCCCTCGTCCTCTCCCTCCGCCATGCACTCTCCTTCGATTCTCGCCTTTTTAATCGTCATGCAGTTCTCGCCCTCGTCCTCTCCCTCCCTTCGCCATGCACTCGCCTTCGCCATGCACTCGCCTCCGCCATGCACTCGCCTTCGATTCTCGCCTTTTTAATCCTCATGCAGTTCTCGCCCTCGTCCTCTCCCTCCCTCCGCCATGCACTCGCCTTCGCCATGCACTCTCCTTCGATTCTCGCCTTTTTAATCCTCATTCAGTTCTCGCCCACGTCCTCTCCCTCCCTCCACCATGCACTCTCCTTCGATTCTCGCCTTTTTAATCCTCATGCAGTTCTCGCCCTCGTCCTCTCCCTCCCTTCGCCATGCACTCTCCTTCGCCATGCACTCGCCGTCGGTGCAGTCTTGACGCACGTTTCCCTTTCGCGCTAATCGCCCTCGCGTCCCCTCGCGGAGGTCCCCTTCGGAGATTCCTCCCACTGTCATATGCAGTCAAGCTCCTAGCAATTGACGTGCAATCTCATAGCATAAAGGAAAGCCGGCTGGTTAGCTCATTGGTAGCGTGTCGACTTCACATCCCCGTGGTCGGCAGATCGTGCCCTGTCCATATCAAAATACAGCCAAAAAACAAAATGGCGCCAGTGCTTTGGGTATTTCGTCGACTTGTTTCCACAGAACGTCGACTTCACATCCCCGTGGTCGGCAGATCGTGTCCTGTCTATATCAAAATACAGCCAAAAAACAAAATGGCGCCAGTGCTTTGGGTATTTCGTCGACTTGTTTCCACAGAACGTCGACTTCACATCCCGTGGTCGGCAGATCGAGTCCCGTCCAAGCTCGTGAGCTTCCACTGTCACCTGGCGGTTACTGACGTAGCTGGGCACTGCGTTGGGTAAGGACCAAGCTCAGATCGAGTCAGCACTCGTTGGCACATTCTCTCACGAGTCAGCACACGCTGACACAGGCGGGCTCGCCTCAGTGCATACAAGCCCGGCGTAGCATCTGCTCCGCAAATCTGGCTTATCCTTATCCTTATCATAAAGGAACCGACGTGCAATCTCACAGCATAAAGGAACACTCACACACATACACACAAACACACACACACACACACACACGCACACATACATACACACACACACACACACACACACACACACACACACACACACACACACACACACACATACATACATACATACATACATATATACATATATATATATATATATATATATATATATATATATATATATATATATATATATATATATATATATATATACATATTTATATATACATATATATATTATATATATATATATATATATATATATATATATATATTTATATGCACACCATCGCGCAGTCAGCTCACATATCTCCACAAGGCAAAATATAAAAATTCTTAATCAATCATTCGACCTCGATCTCCTTGCAACACTGAGAAGGTTCGTTCAATACGATCAAGGACGAAGAGTTGTCGAATAATGCTCTCTCTCTCTCTCTCTCTCTCTCTCTCTCTCTCTCTCTCTCTCTCTCTCTCTCTCTCTCTCTCTCTCTCTCTCTCTCTCTCTCTCTCTCTCTCTCTCTCTGTCTCCTCTCTCTCGCCCACGCTCCAATCCCTCTCCCTCTCAATCTCTCCCTCCCTCTCCCTCTCTTCCAATCTCCCATCCCTCTCCCTCCCCCCCCTCTCTCTCTCCAATCCCCCTTTCTCTCTCCCACCCTCCAATCCCTCTCCCCCTCTCCCTCTCCAACTCCCCCACCCTCCCATCCCACCCCTCTCCCTCTCCAACTCCCCCACCCTCCCCTCCCTCTCCCTCTCCCTCTCCAACTCCCCCACCCTCCCATCCCACCCCCATCCCTCTCCCTCTCCAACTCCCCCACCCTCCCATCCCACCCCTCTCCCTCTCCAACTCCCCCTAAGTGGCACACACACACACTGCTGTTCAAGATTCTTCCAGTCCTTCAGGAAACGTAAAGGAGATTTTATGCTTCACCTTCGGGAGAATTTTACGCTGTAACTGCCCCTTGATGGCTGCTCGGTTTGTCTGCCGTGGTGACGTGATTTCGTCCTGGATGCGCTCATGTGTTGCTCATGATCCTGTGTTGTGTGCAATGGCTGTGGTTTGATATGTGCATCTTGGACACTGGGATTTGTTTATGATACGATGTTGCTTTTGTTGACTTTCGTTGTTTGTTCTTGCGGGAGTTTTATGGTTAGTTACTAGAAGAACTCTGTGGGTGTTTAGATTCAACGGTGCATTCAGTTTTGGAATGTTAATGAAGTAGTTTTTTTTTTTTTTCGTCTTGTCTAACTGTTCAAAGTTCAATCTGATTAGATTAGATGAGTGACAACCTGTTATTCGTTTACTTAGGCAATGAGCAAATAAGTTCTGAAAACTTCAAGACAGTATGTACCAGTTCACACGGTACAAATGCGTATGTTATTAATGATGTAAATTTAACTTACTTGTGTTGATTAAAGAAATGAACATTGGAGATCTACGAAACAAACAAAATTTCATGATATTTGCAGTTGTGATTCTTCATATACAAACAAACAAACAAACAAACAAACTATACAACACTCTTCCTTATTGCAGTGATATTGCAGAGAAGACCGTACCCTGTTACATCTGACCGACCTTTTGATTGTTTTTCAACCTTGCAATTGAAATGATCATTGCATTTTTGGTCAACACAGCCGAACAAAGAAGCGTGAAATGTAAGCACCTTTGTCCCACGTTAAAAGATACCTTTTTGTCACTCATTTTTTTTTTGTTTTTTTCCTTTTTTTTCAATACAGAGAACAATGGGCAGCCATGAGAACTCCGCACACAAAATACAATGCCATTTCACGCAGCCGAACAGAGAGGTTTCCTAGGGTGCATGTTAAGAGTAGCCTGTCATTTTATAACGTGGAATATAAAACTGGTGATGTTGTATTTTTGCGGACGTAGATATACACACGGACAGATATATGCACGAAGACGCAGGCACTAAACACGCACTCTTCCTTATTGCAGTGATATTGCAAAGAAGACCGTACCCTGTTACATCTGACCGACCTTTTGATTGTTTCTAAACCTTGCAATTGAAATGATCATTGCATTTTTGGTCAACACAGCCGAACAAAGAAGCGTGAAATGTAAGCACCTTTGTCCCACGTTAAAAGATACCTTTTTGTCACTCATTTTTTTTTCGTGTTTTTTTCCTTTTTTTCAATACAGAGAACAATGGGCAGCCATGAGAACTCCGCACACAAAATACAATGCCATTTCACGCAGCCGAACAAAGAGGTTTCCTATGGTGTGTATGTTAAGAGTAGCCTGTCATTTTATAACAGGAATAAAACTGGTGATTTGATTTTTGCGGACGGTAGATATACACCCGACCAGAATATATGCACGAAACCAGCTAACACACACACAAAATAAACACACTAACACACACACACAATACATACCACACAGCACACACACACAACCCAGCACAAACACACAACACACACATACAATACACACACACAGTGGGGGGGGGGGGGGGGGGGGGGGGGGGGGGGGGGGGGGGGGGGGGTCACACACGACACACACATAACGCGCCACACACACACACACACTAGCGCGCCGCGCGCACACACACACACACACACACACACACACACTCACAACCACACACACACACCACACACACACACACACACACACACACA
>NW_028234437.1:29248569-29251069 GCF_977035675.1 Penaeus japonicus | reverse complement strand
CACAAATATATATGTATGTATGTATATATATATATATATATATATATATATATATATATATATATATATATATATATATATATATGTATATATATATGTGTGTGTGTGTGTGTGTATATATATGAAACACAACAAACACAAACACAGTAACGTGTACGATACAGATATAATAAAACACTGCCACAAAATAAAAGGAAAAACTCGCGACGTTTCAAACTTTTAGAGGAAGTACCTCATCAGGCGTAAGCAATCCAAAAAATGAATAGAAGTAAATTTTGACAAGAATATATACAAAAAAGGATGACAACAGGAATAAGGGCTGAATCAGGTCACTGAAAGATGTTTAAGGTCAATTAATCTAAGGAATGCTATTCCCACTAAAAAAGGAGGTAAGATCTTTTTTAATTAAAAGAGATTCAAGCATCTTTCTTTCGTAAGCATTATACGATTTGTGAATTAATTTTACGTTATTCCAATTTAGTTGATGACCGGCATCACGCATATGAATAAAACAAGCATTCGATTCCCTCGCGTACCTGATATCGTTTATGTTCACTTATTCTTTTTTCCAACTCTCTACCCGTTTCGCCTATGTAGAACTTCGGACATTCATTGCAAGGAATAGCATAAATGCCAGAAGAAATGCCAAGAGTAGCGCTGGACGCATTGTGTTTAACCAAAGATTTACGCAACATGTTAGGATAAGTAAACTCTATATCGATGTACACTTTTTTAAATAATTGACGCTTGTCATCGAGAGACTGATTAAACGGTACAACTAATAAGCTATCGGACCTGTCCTTACGCGTGACTTTAGTTTGTGAATAAAATTTGGATCTAGCATATGAATGCGCTTGTTCTAAGAAAAACTTACGGTAACCGAGATTTTTAAAAGATTCCATAATGATGCTAAATTCTCTATCAATAAACTCATTATCACTGATCCTATATGCTCTAAGAAACATAGACGAGGCTACTGATTTCTTAATGGATAAGGGATGATAAGAGAAAAAATGAAGATAATTAGCTACATGAGTGGGTTTCCGGTAAACTGAAAACTTTAAATAGCCTTTGAAATTATGTAACAATATATCTAGGGTAATTTTCTAATGGTACGAGCAAGAGTGTTAAGTTTACGCAAAAAATCGTCGAAATCCGGACGGTTTACAGGCCACATAGAAAAAATATCATCAACATACCTAAACCAGATCGAGCCCGGAGGGAGGATGGCCGGAAGGAGTTCAGTTTCAAACATTTCCATATATAAATTAGCAAGGACCGGACTTACACTACTACCCATCGCGATACCGTTAGTCTGTTTATAGAATTCTCACTCTACAGAAAAAACGCTATTCGAGACGTGGAAGCCACGTATATATAAACACACACACACATACACACACACACACACACACACACACACACACACACACACACACACAACATATACTATATATATATATATATATATATATATATATATATATATATATATAAACACACTATATACATACATACACATACATACATACATACATACATACATATATATGTATATATATATATATATATATATATATATATATATATATATATATATATATATGTATATACATACATACACACACATACATACATACATACATATATATGTATATATATATATATATATATATATATATATATATATATATATATATATATATATATATATATATATATATATATATATACACACATATACATACACACACATATATATCTTTATGTACACACACACACATACACACTTTAAGAATCACTTACACGAGCGTTGTTCCAACGAAAAAAAGGAAAATGCAATTTGCACATAGTCAAATGAATGCAATCAATCTGAAATTAATTGCTAGATTACTGAATCACAGCAATCTAGCAGAGAGAAGGAAGCGTCGATTTCCACGCTTCCAACGCTTCTAAAAAAAAAAAAAAAAAAAAAAAAAAAAAACTGCCATCCGAGCCCCCCTTACATCAGGTGACTATAATCTAGAATGCATAATCTAGAATGTATAATACATTCCTCTATCCTTTTCATCCATCGACGGTCAAAAGCGACTCCCCTCGTCCCTCGCCTGCCTCGGTATGGGAATTCTGCAATCGTCGAGTCACGATTGCAACACTGTCCTTCATCGTATTAATGTTGGCATTTTATTTGGCTCTCTCCGCCCGCCCGCCTTTGGCACCGATCCGTCACGTGGCCGCCCCTCCTCCGCGAGTCGTTTTGTGCTTTTATTTTTTTTTATTATTTTATTATTTATTTAAATAAATAAATAGATAAATTAATATATATATATATATATATATATATATATATATATATATATATATATATATATATATAGAGAGAGAGAGAGAGAGAGAGAGAGAGAGAGAGAGATACAGAGAGAGAGATAGATAGATAGATAAATAGGCATATATATAGATAGACAGACACAAACACACACACACACACACACACACACAC
>NW_028234437.1:29236069-29243569 GCF_977035675.1 Penaeus japonicus | reverse complement strand
TGCTTCGGATAAATGGTAATTCTAATTTCCAGGAATTAAAAGGGGTCATGATTCTTCCTACACATCACAGCATCTTAATTAAAGTGTTTTTTTATCTCTCTACACAACATGTTCACATCATATCCCTTCATATCATACCATTATGTTGCGCATCTCAATTAAACCTTCAGTACTGCAATGAAATGGTTTAATCCAAGCGAGTGTCCAGGTGTAGGGTGAAGAGACGGAATAATTTGTGTATTATTATTTAATTTCCATTACGTCGATTTGGATTTTATGGCGATTAAATAAATATTCAAGTAACTTTTGCTTATATAAAAAAATAGTTTGATTCTTCTTGTTATATCTATAATATATATATATATATATATATATATATATATATATATATATATATATATATATATAAATTTTCCTAAATTTTCCATCCTTCCTCTCCTAAATTTCCCTCCTTTCTCTCCTCCTAATTTTCCCTCCTTCCTCTCCTCCTAAATTTCCCTCCTTCCTCTCCTCCTAAATTTTCCTCCTTCCTCTCCTCCTAAATTTTCCTTCTTCCTCTCCTCCTAGATTTTCCTCCTTCCTCTCCTCCTAAATTTCCCTCTTCTCTCCCTCCTAACATTTTCCTCCTTCCACTCTCCTACATTTTCCCCTCCTTCCTCCGCCTCCTAAATTTTACCCTTCTCCTTCCCTCCCCCTCCAATTTCATCTTCTTCCTCTCCTCCTAAATTTTCCTCCTTCCTCTCCTCCTAAATTTCCCTCCTTCCTCCCCTCCTAAATTTTCCTCCTTCCTCTCCTCCTAAATTTCCCTCCTTCCTCCCCTCCTAAATTTCCCTCCTTCCTCCCCTCCTAAATTTCCCTTCTTCCTCTCCTCCTAAATTTTCCTCCTTCCTCTCCTCCTAAATTTTCCTTCTTCCTCTCCTCCTAGATTTCCCTCCTTCCTCTCCTCCTAAATTTCCCTCCTTCCTCTCCTCCTAAATTTCCCTCCTTCCTCTCCTCCTAAATTCCCCCCTTCGCTCGCCTCCTAAATTTTCCTCATTCCTCTCCTCCTAGATTTCCTCCTACCGCCCTCCTCCTAAATTTTTTCCTTCATCCTCTCCTCCTAAATGTCCTCCTTCCTCTCCTCCTAGATTTTCCTCCTTTCCTCTCCTCCATAAATTTCCCTTCTCCTCTCCTCCTAAATTTTCCTCCTTCCTCACCCCCCAATTTCCTTCCCTCCTTCCTCTCCTCCTAAATTTCCCTCCTTCCTCTCCTCCTAAATTTCCCTCCTTCCTCTCCTCCTAAATTTCCCTTCTTCCTCTCCTCCTAGATTTTCCTTCTTCCTCTCCTCCTAGATTTTCCTTCTTCCTCTCCTCCTAAATTTCCCTCCTTCCTCCCCTCCTAAATTTTCCTTCTTCCTCTCCTCCTAAATTTCCCTTCTTCCTCTCCTCCTAAATTTCCCCCCTTCCTCTCCTCCTAAATTTTCCTCATTCCTCTCCTCCTAGATTTTCCTCCTTCCTCTTTTTTCTCCCTTCTTTCCTTTTTCTTTTTTTTCCACACTTCCTCTCTTTTTCTTCTATTTCCTGCTTTCACTCTTTCCTCTTTTCTCTCTCTTCTCTCTTTCCATTGTCTCTTCTCTTTTTCTTTCATCCTAAATTTCTTCACTCCTTCTTCCTCTCCTCCTTAAATTGTCCCTCTCTTTCCTCTACCCTCCAAAGATTTTTTCCCTTCCTTTCCCCCCCCTCTTTCACACTCTCTTCTTTATTCCTTCCCCCCCCCCCCCCCTTTTCTTCTCTCTCCTTTTCTTTCTTCTCACCTCTTCTCCTCCTGTTTGGTTCAAATTTTCCTTCTCTTCTTCCTCTCCTCCTAAATTTCCCTTCTTCCACTCCCTCCTAAATTTTCCGCCTTCCTCTCTTCCTAATTTTCCTTCTTCCTCTCCCCTAAATTTTCCCTCCTCCGCGACTCCTCCTAAATTTCCCTCTTCCTCTCCTCCCTAAATTTTCCCTTGTCCTCCTCACTCCTAATTTCCTTCTTCTCCACCCCCTAAATTTTCCCTTCTTCCTCTCCTCCTAAATTTTCCTTCCTTCCTCTCCGGCCTAAATTTCCCTCCTTCCTCTCCAGCTCTAAAATTCCCTTCTTTGTTCTCTCCCCCTAAATTCCCGCCTTCCTCTCCTCCTAAATGTTCCCTTCTCCTCTCCTCTCAAATGTTTTCCTTCTTCCTCACCTCCTAAAATTTCCCTCCCTTCCCTCTCCTACATTTCCCTTCTTCCGCTCCTCCTAAATTTCCCTTCCCTTCCTCTCCTCCTAAATTTTCCTATCTTCCTCTTCCTCCCTAAATTTCCCTCCTTCCTCTCCTCCTAAATTTCCTTCTCCGCTCCTCCTAAAATTGTCCTTCTTCCTCTCCTCCTAGATTTCCCTTCTTCCTCTCCTCCTAAATTTCCCTCCTCCCTCTCCTCCTAAATTTCCCTTCTTCCTCTCCTCCTAAATTTTCCTTTCCCTTTCCTCTCCTCCCTAGATTTTTCCTCACTTCCTCTCCTCCTAAATTTTCCTTCTTCTCTCCTCCGAAATTTCCCCCTCCTTCCTCTCTTACCTCCTTTTTTCCTTCTTCCCCTCCTCCTCCTAAAATTTTTTTCCCTTCTTCCTTCCTCTCCTCCTAAATTTCCCTTCTTCCTCTCCTAAATTTCCCTCCTTCCTCTCCTCCTAAATTTCCCTTCTTCCTCTCCTCCTAAATTTTCCTTCTTCCTCTCCTCCTAAATTTCCCTCCTTCCTCTCCTCCTAAATTTCCCTTCTTCCTCTCCTCCTAAATTTCCCTTCTTCCTCTCCTCCTAAATTTCCCTTCTTCCTCTCCTCCGTAGTTTCCTCATTCCTCGACCATCCTAAAATTTCCCTTCTTCCTCCCTCCAATATTTCCCAACCTTCCTCTCCTCTAAATATTCTTCTTCCTCTCCTCCTAAATTTTCCCTTCTTCCCTCTCCCTCCTAAATGTTTCCCCTCCTTACTCTCCCTCCTAAATTTTCCCTTCTTCCTCTCCTCCTAAATTTCCCGACCGTCTCTCCTGCCTAAATTTTCTTCTGCTCACCTAAATTTTCCTCCTTCCTCTCCTCCTAAATTTCCCTTCTTCCTCTCCTCCTAAATTTCCCTCCTTCCTCTCCTCCTAAATTTCCCTCCTTCCTCTCCTCCTAAATTTCCCTCCTTCCTCTCCTCCTAAATTTCCCTTCTTCCTCTCCTCCTAAATTTCCCTCCTTCCTCTCCTCCTAAATTTTCCTCCTCCCTCTCCTCCTAAATTTCCCTTCTTCCTCTCCTCCTAAATTTCCCTCCTTCCTCTCCTCCTAAATTTCCCTTCTTCCTCTCGCTCCTAGGAATTTCCTTCTTGCCTCTCCTCCCACTAAGTTCCTTCCTCCCCCCTCCTAATTTTCCCTTCTTCCTCTCACTCCTAAATTTCCTTTCCTATTTCCTCCTCCCTCCTAAATTTTCCGTTTCTTCCTCTCCTCCTAAATTTCCCGTCTTCCTCTCCCCCTTCCTAAATTTTCCTTCTTTCTCCTCTTTTCTCTCCCATATCCCTCATCCGTTTCCTAAATTTCCCCCCTTCTCTCCCTCCTAAATTTTCCCTTCTTCCTCTCCTCCTAAATTGGATTCCCTTCTTCCTCTCCTCCTAAATTTCCCCTCCTTCCTCCCTCCTCCTAAATTTCCCCCCTCCTTCCTCTCCTCCTAAATTTTTTCCCTTCTTCCTCTCCTCCTAAATTTCCCTCCTGTCCTAACCCCTCCTAAATTTCCTTCTTCACTCCTCCTAAATTTTCCTTCTTTCAGCTCCTCCTAAATTCCTCTTCCTCTCCTCCTAAATTTTCCTCCTTCCTCTCCTCCTAAATTTTCCTTCTTCCTCCCCTCCTAGTTTTCCCTCCTTCCTCTCCTCCTAATTTTCCCTCCTCCCTCCCCTCCTAATTTTTCCTCCTTCCTCCTCTCCACCCTATATTTTCCCTTCTTCCTCTCCTCCTAAATTTCCCTTCTTCCTCTGTCCATCCAATTTCCCTTCTTCCTCTCCTCCTAAATTTTTTGTTTTTCCCTCATCCTTCCTCTCCCTCCTAAATTTCCCTTCTTCCCTCTCCTCCCAAATTTTCCTTCTTCCTCTCCTCCTAAATTTCCCGTTCTTCCTCTCCTCCTAAATTTCCGTTTCCTTCTTCCTCTCCTCCTAAATTTTCCATCTTCCTCTCCGTCCTAAATTTTCCCTCCTTCCTCCTCCTCCTAAATAATTTCCTTCTTCCTCCCCCACTCCTCCTAAATTTCCTCAGCCGCCTCCTCCTACTTTGTCCTTCTTTCTAACCCCGCCTAAATTTTTTTCCTCTTCCTCTCCTCCTAAATTTTCCTCTTCCTGCTCCTCACTAAATTGTCCCTCCTTCCTCTCCTCCTAAATTTAATCCGTCCTCCCTCCCTAAATTTACCTCTTCCGCTCCGCCTATATGTCCATTCCTTCCTCTCCTCCTAAATTTCCCCTTCTTCCTCTCCTCCTAAGGTCTTCTTCCTCCCTCTAAGATTTCCTTCTTCCTCTCCTCCTAAATTTCCCTTCCTTCCTCTCCTCCTAAATTTATCCTCCTTCCAATACCTCGTAGAATTTTTCCTTCTTCCTCTCCTCCTAGCTTGCTAAATTCTCCCCTCCTTCCTCTCCTCCTAAATTTTCCTTCGTCTCTCCTTCCTTAAATTTTCCTCCTCCTTCCTCTCCTCCAAATTTCTCCTTCTCTCTCCTCCTAAATTTACCTTCTTTCCGTCATCATCCTAAATTTTCCTCCTTCCTGCTCCTCCTAAATTCGCCTTCTTTTCCCTTCCTCCCCTCCTAAATTTCCCTTCTTCTCCCCTCGCTAAATTTCCTTCTTCTCATCCCCAAAATTTCTTCTCTTCCTCTCCACCTAAATTCCCTTCGTCCTCTCCTCCTAAATTCCCATTCTGCCTCGCCTCATAAGATTTCCCGGCCTTCCTCTCCTCCTAAATTTCCCTCCTTCCGCTCCTCCTAAATTTCCCTTCATCTCCGCTCCTCCTAAGTGTCCCTCCGTCCTCTCCTCCTAATTTTCCGTCGTCCCTCTCCTCCTAAATTCCCTCCGTCCTCTCCTCCTAATTGTCCTTCTCCTCTCCGCCCTAAATTTCCCTCCTTCACTCTCCGCCTAAAGTTCCCTCTTTCTCTCCACCTCATAAATCCCTTCTCCTCTCCTCCTATATTTCCCGTCTTCCTCTCCTCCTAAAATTTTCCTCCTTCCCGTCTCTCCTAAAATTTTTCCTTCTTCTCCCCTCCTAAAGTTTTCCTTCTTCCCGCCTCCTCCTTAATTTTCCTTCTCTCTCCCCCTAAAATTCCCCTTCTTCCTACTCCTCCCTAAATTCTCCCTCTCCTCTCCTCCTAGATTTCCCTTCTTCCTCTCCTCCTATCCTTTCCTCGCCCTCTCCTCCTAAATTTCCCTTTTTTGCTTCCTCTCCTCCTAAATTTCCGTTCTGTCCACTCCTCCTAATTTTTCCTTCTTCCCTCTCCTAATTTTCCTTCACCTCTCCTCCGAGATTTCCTTCTCTTCCTCCTACTCTCCTAAATTTTCCTCCTCCTCTCCTCCTAAATTTCCCTTCTTCCTCTCCTCCTAAATTTCCCTCCTTCCTCTCCTCCTAAATTTCCCTTCTTCCTCTCCTCCTAAATTTCCCTTCTTCCTCTCCTCCTAAATTTCCCTTCTTCCTCTCCTCCTAAATTTCCCTTCTTCCTCCCCTCCTAAATTTTCCTTCTTCCTCTCCTCCTAAATTTCCCTCCTTCCTCTCCTCCTAAATTTCCCCCTTTCTCATCCTCCTAAATTTCCCTTCTTCCTCTCCTCCTAAATTTCCTCCTTCCTCTCCTCCTAAATTTTCCTCCTCCCTCTCCCCGAAAGTTCCCTTCCTCCCTCCTCCTAAATTTCCCTACTTCCTCTCCTCCTAAATTCCCTTCGTCCTCTCCCCTTAATTTCCTTCTTCTCTCTCCTCCTAAATTTCCCTTCTTTCCTCTCCTCCTAAAAGAGGAATAAATACTAACAAAAAACTATAAACTAAAATAGAAATAAAACCAAAATCAACTAAAGAAACAAGATGAACTACTAACGCACCATGAGCTCTCTAATAAAACATAAACTTCAACCCACACCAGTACACGACCTAAACACCCACCACGATCAACACATCTACAATAAAAAACCCCCAAACACCCAACAAAACAACCCTGCTAACTAAATCCCCCCCCACACGCCCACCTACCCCCCAACACTCGCCACCCCACTCCACCTACAATCCGCCACTCCCCCCCCCCCCCCCGCACGCCCCCACTCGCCATACCATCTACCCCCCCCCCACCACCCACCCCACCCCCACACCCGCCCACCCTGTCCACCCCCGCACACCCCCCCCCCCGCACACAACCCCCCCCCGAACCCCCCCCCCCCCCGCCCCCCTCTCCACCACCCCCCCACCCCCCCACCCCGGCCCCACCCCCCCACACCCCACCCCTCACACAAACATCTCCCTCCCACCTACCAACTCCTTCCCTCCACCACCACCCCCCCCCCCCCCACCCCCCTCCCGCCAGACAGCCCCCTCCACCCCACTACCCCCCAACCCTCCCCCACACCAGCACCCCCCATCATTGACCCGGCCCCCCATCCCCCCACCCCCCACACCACTCCCACCGACCCCCACCATAAACCCCCCCCAACCCACCCCCCACCCCGTCCCACTCCACCCCCCTTCCCCCCAACCCCACACCCTCCACCCCCCCACCCCGACACAGGACCCCCCTAAAAACCCAAACCCACCAAACACCAAATTTTCCCCCCCTACTACCACCGTCCCTCCTACATTTCTCTTCCACACCTCCAAACTTTCCCTTACCTTCTCTCCACCTAAAGTTTCCTTCCTCCCTCCGAAATTTTCCTTCTCCTCTCCTCCTAATTCCCTTCTCTTGCCACTCCTCGCTAAATTTCCCTTCTTTCCTCTCCTCCTGAAAAATTTTCCCTCCTTACCTCTCCCCTAAATTTCATCTTATCCCAGTCCCACTTCCTCATCACTCAAATTTTGCCTCCATCCTCTCCTCCTAAATTTCCATCTTCCTCCCCTCATAAAATTTTTTTTTTCCTTCTTCCCTCCTCCTAAAGTTTCCCTTCTGTCCTCTCCTCCTAAATTTTCCCTCCTTCCCTCGCTCGCTAATTCCCTCCTTCCTCCCCTCCTAAATTTTCCTCCTTCCTCTCCTCCTAAATTTTCCTCCTTCCTCTCCTCCTAATTTCCCTTCTTCGCTCTCCTCCTAGATTTTCCTTCTCCTCTCCACCTAAGATTTTTCCTTCTCCTCTCCCTCCCTAGATTTTCCTCCTCCCTCTCCTCCTAAATTTCCCTTCTTCCTCTCCTCCTAAATTTCCCTCCTTCCTCTCCTCGCCTACCTAAATTCCCTCCTTCCTCGTACTCCTAAATTTCTCCTTCTTTCCCTCTCCGCCTAAATTTCCCTCCTTCCTCTCCTCCTAAATTTCCCTTCTTCCTCTCCTCCTA
>NW_028234437.1:29216069-29221069 GCF_977035675.1 Penaeus japonicus | reverse complement strand
TTTCGTTTTTTTTCTCTTTATCTTTCGCTTTCTTGCTTATTTGGGTTTTGTTTCTAAGTCAGTGTTTTTGTTATTGTTGTTGGTATTGTTATTGTTGTTGTTGTGTTAATTATTATTATTATTATTATTATTATCATTATTATTATTATTTATATCATTACCATTATTATTATTATTATTATTTATATCATTACCATTATCATTATCATTATTATTATTATTTTCATCATTGTTCTTATTGTTGTTATTATCTGTATTATCATGACTTTTAGTCATTATGGTTAATATTTTTACTATTATTGTCATCATCATTACCCTTATCATTATCATCATCAGATTGTTATTATCATAATTGTCATTCTTATTTTCATTATTATTAATATTATTATTACTATCATTATTATCACTATTATTAATATTATTATCATTGTTATTATCATCATTATTACTATCATTACTATTATCATTATTATCATTATCATCATTATTACTATCATTACTATTATCATTATTATCATTATCACTAATATTATCAGTGTTAACATTGCTATTATTCTTATGCTTCCTCATATCATTGTCATTTTTATTATTATTAATACCATTGTCATCACTATTATACCAATTATCGTCAATATCACTATTGTAATAATAGTTATATTTAATATTCTGATGTTGTTGATATCATAAATTTCATTGTTTTATTTTTTGTTGAAATCATCCTTATCATTATTTTGTTGTTATCATCATTATCATAGTAATCAACATTTTGACTTAATATAAACTGATGGTTCTCCACCCCACCCCCCCCGGCACCATCCTCTCAGCGCCGTTTCCAAGACAAGTTTGTATCAAATATATTCCTATTTCCGCTAATGGCATCCACATCCTGTAGCCGCGCAAAGGGCGTTATGTAACATCACAGATTTACTGCTTTTGGGATGTTTCTCTTTTTCTGGTGAGATTTTCCGATAGGCGTGTATATATGGACATTTTATGTAGATACACACACACATACACACACACACACGCACATACATACACACGCACACAAGCACATACACACACACACGTACACACACACACACAAACACACACACACACACACACAAAACACCCACACCCACCCACTCACACACACAAATACACACACACAAACAATCAATACAGACATAACTTATCACAATCACCTAATGTACGAGTAGATAATGCAGAGAAACTCTAAAACAAACAAACTCACGCGCAGGTGTACCCAGGTGCAACCCAACAGGTGTAATTGTGGCAGAGTGGGCTGACTGCTCGAGGCGGTATAGCGGTACAGCACTTCACAGAATTACAAGAATAAAACCCAGAATTTAATCAAAGAAAATCTCTCTATGATACACGGAATCCTTCACGATATATGTATATATATTTCTATTCAGTTCTTGTATCTTGCTTTATCCTTTGAGCCGTTCTCCTGCTCTGCGTCCCTTCTCTAATTACGGCTTCCCTTTCCCTTTATCGTTATTACGGTCTTTCTCATTTCTCTTAATGTCTCTCTTCTTCTTACTCTTTCTCTGGCCTCGGCGATGGTTATGCATTTCTCGTCTTCCTTGCTTTATGTATTGCTATCTATTAGAAATCGTTTTTTTTTTAATTTCTATTTTTTTATTATTATTATTTTTTTTATCTCGAGGTTTATTTTCTCTGTTTCTATATTTATCAAGTATTGTTAGTTCTTCATAATCTGTCTTTCGTTTCTCTCCCTTGAATGGTATTTCTGGCGTTGCGTTGCCACCCAGCGACAGAGATTTATTTACCCGCGTCCGATGGGCGTCCGATGGGCGTATTTCCTTTGTGCTCCTTCCTCCCCCTTAGGCCTCCTCCTTCCTCCTGCCGTTGGTTGGTCTTCCTCCCGCCCTCCCGGGGGTAGGCCTCGCGAGCTCTCCCTCCGACACAGGTCGTCCTCCAGCTGGGCCTTCGACCCTCGCCTCATTCCCCGCTCTCCCTTTCCTTGCCTCATAGCATGAGTGACACTGCTCTCCCGCTTTACATGTTGTGGTCGCCCTCAGTCTCTCGTCTCCCTTCGTCCATCACTTCGCCTTCTCCCTCTTTCTACGCCACGTGATGTGTCTCCTTCTTCACGACGTGAAAGGGACTCCCCACGGACTGGATTTTCCCCTCTTATAAATGTTGTAACGTTGCACGTCGGTTCTGGTGATAGAGTTCATGTGATGATACTGATTGTGTTGATGGCTTAAGGATAAGGATAAGCCAGATTTGCGGAGCAGATGCTACGCCGGGCTTGTATGCACTGAGGCGAGCCCGCCTGTGTCAGCGTGTGCTGACTCGTGAGAGAATGTGCCAACGAGTGCTGACTCGATCTGAGCTTGGTCCTTACCCAACGCAGTGCTCAGCTACGTCAGTAACCGCCAGGCGACAGTGGAAGCTCATGAGCTTGGGCGGGGCTCGATCTGCCGACCACGGGATGTGAAGTCGACGTTCTGTGGAAACAAGTCGACGAAATACCCAAAGCACTGGCGCCATTTTGTTTTTTGGCTGTATTTTGATATAGACAGGGCCCGATCTGCCGACCACGGGGATGGGAAGTCGACACGCTACCAATGAGCTAACCAGACGGCTTTCCTTTATGCTATGAGATTGCACGTCGGTTCCTTGGGGCTTGACTGCATATGACAGTGGGAGGAATCTCCGAAGGGGACCTCCGCGTGGGGACGCGAAAGGGAAACGTGCGTCAAGACTGCACCGACGGCGAGTGCATGGCGAAGGAGAGTGCATGGCGAAGGCGAGTGCATGGCGAAGGACAGTGCATGGCGAAGGGAGGGAGAGGATGAGGGCGAGAGCTGAATGAGGATTAAAAAGGCGAGAATCGAAGGAGAGTGCATGGCGAAGGCGAGTGCATGGCGGAGGGAGAGTGCATGGCGGAGGGAGAGGACGAGGGCGAGAACTGAATGAGGATTAAAAAGGCGAGAATCGAAGGAGGGTGCATGGCGGAGGGAGAGTGCATGGCGGAGGGAGAGTGCATGGCGGAGGGAGGGAGAGAACGAGGGCGAGAACTGAATGAGGATTAAAAAGGCGAGAATCGAAGGAGGGTGCATGGCGGAGGGAGAGTGCATGGCGAAGGGAGGGAGAGGACGAGGGCGAGAACTGCATGAGGATTAAAAAGGCGAGAATCGAAGGAGGGTGCATGACGGAGGGAGAGTGCATGGCGGAGGGAGAGTGCATGGCGAAGGGAGAGGACGAGGGCGAGAACTGCATGAGGATTAAAAAGGCGAGAATCGAAGGAGAGTGCATGGCGAAGGCGAGTGCATGGCGAAGGGAGGGAGAGGACGAGGGCGAGAAGTGCATGAGGATTAACAAGGCGAGAATCGAAGGAGAGTGCATGCCGGAGGCGAGTGCATGGCGAAGGGAGGGAGAGGACGAGGGCAAGAACTGCATGAGGATTAAAAAGGCGAGAATCGAAGGAGAGTGCATGGCGAAGGCGAGTGCATGGCGGAGGGAGAGGACGAGGGCGAGAACTGCATGAGGATTAAAAAGGCGAGAATCGAAGGACAGGAGGAGAGAACGCGAGGGAAGGCGAGAGAGAGAAAGAAAATCGCTCGAAATAACTCATGGCGAAGGAGGTCAAAAACGCGCACTAAATCGCGCTGATGGAAAGCCTTTCCCTCAAGAATTTATGCTTATCATCATGGAAGCTGTGAGATAAGTACAGACGATATGATGTGTTCAAAACCTCGCCCTTACTTTAAACCAAAACAAATTATAGGAATAGAGATATATCCAGCGAGAAGAAAAGAAATATGTGTAAAATATGTGATGATATCATACCTATGTGTCTAACGCATACACACACGTATGTACGTATAATGATAAGATTCGGTGCACATGTCTCCCTTCCTCTCATCTCGTCTCTTCTCGCCCTTCGCGTCGCCGTTAAACTCTAAGGTTGTCACACACCGCGTTATATGGCAAACTTGAACTCAGGCATCCTGTCAAGTGCGCTAGAAAGGTGGATTTTTCTGGTGAAAAGCAAGGCGCGTTTTGGAAAACACAAAAATATATGTAGGAAAAAAATAAATAAAAAGGACGTAGACACATCTAAAAGGAAAACTGAAGATCGCGAATGTGTAATAAAACAAACAAAATATCTATAAAGAAGAGGAACGCATATTATAGAAATGTAAACCAAGGTAAATAAAACACAAAAGGTACAAAAGCAGAACAAAAATACAAAGAGAGAAGGATTCATGAAAAAATAATCAAGAAGAAAATATAAAGAAAATATAAAATACCAAGCGACATCACCTTTTAAACAAGTAATATTTAATGTAAGATCAAGACTCTCTGATATTCAAATTTTCATCTGAATATTCTCGTCGACCAGTTAAACGTTGAATGTAGCAACAATTAGCAACGAATTAAACAGCGAACCAAGTGTGCTTTGTCTTAAACTTCTTTTTTTTTTTTGTTTAGACTTTCTTTTCTTGTTGAAACTTTTTTTCTTGTTGAAACTTTTTTTTCTTGTTGAAATTTTTTTCTTGTTAATTTTTTTTTTCTTGTTTAAACTTTTTTTCTTGTTTAAACTTGTTTTTCCTTGTTTAACTTATTTTTTTCTTGTTTAAACTTTTTTTCTTTCTTGTTTCTGTTCATCCTTTGATGTCTATCAGAATTATGTAATATGGATTAACCTTTATTATGAACAAGGCCGAAGAAAATATTGTTATGAAGGACCATTGTATTCAGAACGTTTTGTTTATCTTCGATTTCTATGCTGACGTAAGTATTAATTAAAAGGAGCTTTTCTGAGTAACTATTAATCTCAAGTATCTTCATTAATTAGGAGGAGCTTTTCTGAGCAACTATTTATCTCAAGTATCTTTCACTAAACTCACATAATTAAATCAAGTCTTTACTCTAAAGAAAGAAAGGAATTTCAAGGAGAATAGAGGATGAAAGACAAGATAAAAGACAAATGATAAAGATTAAGGAAATGAGGAACA
>NW_028234437.1:29203569-29208569 GCF_977035675.1 Penaeus japonicus | reverse complement strand
ACAGACGCACACACACACACACACACACACTCTCTCTCTCTCTCTCTGTCTCTCTTTCTCTCTCTCTCTCTCTCTCCCTCTCCCTCTCTCATTCCTCTCTCCGTCTCTCTCTCGCTCTCTCTCTCTCTCTCCCCCCCTTCTCTCTCTGTGAGGATTATTTAGTATGCTTATACATGATATTAAATACAGCAAATAGATCATTGTACAAATATCATATGAATACTTCACTCTAACTGGTGAGGCAATCGCCGGGTCAGGTCGGGTCAACTTTGACAGACAGGTGGTTAGCACATTGTTGCCTTCCCAAGTACCTAGACCCTCAAAAAGAGCTTTATACCTTTGACAGTCACGCCTCTTACATTCCAGACTCCCTTTCCATATAACCACCATTGAGGACGGCGGATGCGAACCCCTTCCATATAAGCAGGATGTCTGGAACATACAGACAGACCGGGAATCGACTGCGCTACCGCTGACGCCTGATTTCTCCGCCTGTTTATACGTGTTGTGATAGTGTTTATTACTGTGATCATTGTGCTGTAGTGAATATATCTATCGTGTACCATAACGTCAGACTATCTGCGTTATGGAATAAACCTGAACTGTACAAACCCTGTGTCTGGCATCAACTACCTTATTTGTGTGGGTTATTAGTTCCGATAGACTAAGACACACACCATCGCACACACACATTCTCTCTCTCTTTCCTCTCTCTCTCTCTCTATCTATCTATTTATTTATCTATCTATCTATCTATATACACACACACACACATACACACACACACACACACACACACACACACACACACACACACATATATATATATATATATATATATATATATATATATATATATATATATATATATACTGTATCTATATATATATATATATATATATATATATATATATATATATATATATATATATATGCGCAGACATCCACAAACTTAGAAATATCCTTAAAAAGGTATATAAGTACTTTACGATCAAATACTTTTTGATTTTGTGCTAGACTATGATAACGATAACTTGTCTTTGATATCTGCCTTTGATATTTGATTGAAATAGAAATCCTATGACGCAGCAACACACGAGATCAAAAGGCTTTATTGTCATACAGACTGGCTCGGATAGACTATCAATATAGAATAAATAATACTTACTGTTTTATTAGAGAAAGAGAGAGAAGAAAAAATGAAAATATCATATACTTCATATCGAACGGAAGTAAATCTTTTTAAAATTATTGATATTAGTTAAGTAAGAAGCTGGTTGATAATACGAATCAGGCAAATAGACAGGACGAAACAGAATAGGAAAGAATCAAAATAATAAATAAGATATGAACTGAAAAATGTACACAGGAGTCACAGTTAAATAATGTTTTCGTGAGTTATTAAAAAGCTTTTTGAAAGTTACAGGTCTCCTCCTCTCGTGTGGCTGTGTTTGAAGATCAGACTTAAAAAAAGAAAGAAAACGAAAGAAAACAAAAACAAACAAACAAACAATAAAACAAAAAATGATTGTAAATATTGATTTGATGATAAGAATTAAAGAAAGAGAGAAAGAAAGAAAAGTAAAAAACAACACTAAAACAAAAAATGATTGTAATTATTGATTTGAAGATGATACTTAAAAAAAGAAAGAAAGAAAACGAAAAATAGAAATAGTCCAAAATTTATGATAGATAATGATAATGGCATTAAAAAAAATTCCTTGGTAGGAATTAAAGAAGGAGGGAGGGCGAGAGGGAGTGAAGATGATAGGAAGAAAGGGAGGGACGGAGGGAAGGAGGGTATAGGGGCATGGGAGGGAAGGATGGAAAAAGGGAGGGAAGGAGGAGGGAAGTGAGAGAGGGAGGGAGGAACGGAGGGAGGGAAGGAGGGTGGAGGGAGGAAGGAAGGGAGAGAGGGAAGGAGGGAGGAAGGGAGGGAGGAGGAGAAGGAGGGAGGGAGGGAAGGAGGAAGGGAGAGAGGGAAGGAAGGGAGGGAAGAAGGAAGGAAGGAAGGAAGGGAGGAAGGGAGAGAGGGAGGAATGAAAGGATGAAGAGAAGGAAGGAGGGAAGAGATAAGGAAAAAGTGAATCTTCAGATAAGTTTGAATACTGAGTCTTATTATCGGGTGCGGAACTCAAAGAAATATTGATGGTACCTCAAAACACTGTATTCAGTTCATGATTGACTCAGTTTTTTGAAACTCTAATAATAATGGTATTGTCCACGTATTCTTATCACCATCTTTGTCATTCTCGCTTCGGTATTATAATATCGCCACCGTTTTATCTCCATTACTTCTCTATTATTAGACATCTGTAAAAAAAAATAAAAGATACATATCGTCCGTTGCAAAAAAGGCAAAGCAATGAAAGCAATGGAAGCGTTCTCCCTCTAATCTCTCCTATCAATCAAAAGCGATCTTCCCCCTCCTTCAAATAGAAAAAAAAAGAAAAAAAGAAAAGAAAAAAAAAGTCCTCTCATCTGGTCACATCAATCACACTCAACTGTGTCGTTTGATCTCTTTGTTTACACTGTGTAGATTTGTGTATATTTTTGGTCGTGGTTATCCCCTCCACCTCTCCTCCCTCCCCTTCCTCCCTCCCTCCCTCCTTCCTCCATCCTCCCCCTCCCCTTCACCCTCCTCCCTCCCTTTCTCTTCCTCTTCCCTCCCTTCTTCCCTCCCCCCTCCCCTTCCCCCTCCTCACTCTTCCCTTCTTCCCTTCCCTCCTCCCTCCTCCTTCTTCCATCCTTCCTCCCTCCTCCCTCTTCCCTTCTTCCCTCCCACATCCCTCTTCCCTCTTCCCTTCTTCCTTCCCCCCTCCTCCCTCCCTCCTCCCTCCCTCCTCCCTCCCTCCCTCCTCCCCTCCCTCCTCCATCCTCCCTCTTCCCTCCCCTCCTTCCCTCCTCCCTCCTTCCCCCCTCCTCCCTCTTCCTTCCTCCCTCTCTCCTCCCTCCTCCCTCCCTCCCTCCCTCCTTCCTTCCTTCCTTCCTTCCTTTCGCCGGTTTCCTCGTGTGGATTTAATGATCTCAATACAGAGAGAGAGAGACGTCGTGTACGTTAAAAAAAAAAAAAAAAAAAAAAACTTTTCGGAGGGGAGGCAACGGAGTGAAAGGGAGTTAACTGTACTGGATGATTTTTAGAACCAAGTTTAGATTACGAGTAGGTTAGAAAGTACTATTAATTAAGGTGTTTTACCATCCGACCCAATGCGAGTTTCATCGCGCAGGGAAGAACATACGTACGTAAATTGCGTAGTATTTCTACTTTTTTTCTAATTTCGTTTTTACAACTCTCTTTGCACCATTTTTCCATCTTTATTCCTTTACCTTTAAAATCTTAAAACCGCATTTCATCTCAATTACAAAAATAAAAGATTTGAGACACTGTATCAGTACCCTTGTATTACAGCAGTTTCCCCTGAATCGGAATCCTCACGCATATTAAAGCGAATATTCCCTAAAAATAGCATTGCGTGACTAAAACGATATGTTAGTTTTAGGTATCACACCACTGCTAATTTCGTGCATGTGTGTTTCGCATTAATCCTCGTCTTATTCTTACCACATGATATTCGTAATTACGTCACTCAGAGAGGGAGAGGGAGGTGGGGGAGGGAGAGGGAGAGGGAGGAGGGGGAGGGGGGGGAGGGGGAGGGGGAGGGGGAGGGGGGAGGGGGAGGGGAGGGGAGGGGGGAGGGGGAGAGAGGTAGTGAGAAAGAGAGAAAGAGAGAGAGAGAAAGAAAGAAAGAAAGAAAGAGAAAGAGAAAGAGAGATAGAGACATAGAGAAAAAGAAAGAAAGAGAGAGAGAGAGAAGCCAAAAGTGAGAGAAAGTGATAGAGAGAAGAGGGAAGAGAGAGAGAGAGAGAGAGAGAGAGAGAGAGAGAGAGAGAGAGAGAGAGAGAGAGAGAGAGAGAGAGAGAGAGAGAGAGAGAGAGAGAGAGAGAAAGAGAGAGAGAAGAGAGAGAGAGAAAGAGAGATGAAGAAAATAAGAGCAATATCTTGTACCCTGTGTAATGCAATCGAACTCATTTCTCCTCAAGATTGATCTAGATTAAACACGTCAGTCAGAAAAAAAGAAAACTCTATTACATCACAACTCTTCGAACAAATTGCGAAACGGAGAAATAAAAAAAAAAATAAATAAATAAAAGAAATAGAAAGAAGAAGAAACAAAAACACATCTTGAAAATAACGATGATACCAAATATTTTCCGCAAAATATTAAATGAATGATGTAAAGTAAAGTAAAGATTTTTAAACGAGAGAGAAATGAATAATAAAGTAAATAAAATAATAATAATGATAATAAAATAATAATAAAAAATAATAAAATGAATAGTAAAGTAAAGTAAAGATTTTTAAGAAACACGAGATAGAAATGAATAATAAAGTAAAGAAAATAATCATAATAATAATAATAAAATGTAAAGTAAATAAAATAATGATAATAATAATAAAATGATGATAAAAAATAACAAAATGAATAATATAAAGAAAGTAAAGATTTTTAGAAACACGAGAGAGAATGAATAATAGAGTAAAGTAAATAATAATAATAATAATAATAAAAAAATAATAAGAAATGATAAAATAATAACAAAAAATAACGAAAAAAAAGTAAAGTAAAGATTTTCAGAACCACGAGAGAGAATGAGTCAGAGATACGCCACTGAAAAACGCCTTTATAATGCCATGTTATATAGCACCTTTCTGTACTTACCGCGAAGGCACGAAATTTACTTCTCAAAAAAAAAAGAAAAAAAAAAAGAAAAGAAAAAAAAAGAGATAAAAAAAAGAAAAAAAAGAAAGAAGCGCATTAAAGATCATCCTTATTAACATAATTACAGCCGAGGTTTTGGGAATATTATGAGATTTAATCACGGTGGGAAGGGCGAGGGGAATGGCGACCTTTGTATTTTTTATTTTTTATTTTTTTTTTAGTGAAAAAAGTATTTTTTTTTTTTTTATGTATTGAGAATTTATATGTGAGTTTCTGATT